>NC_069006.1:22256975-22257682 GCF_001194135.2 Octopus bimaculoides
GTGTGTGTGTGTGTGTATTCTTGATTGTTTTTATGTCAAGTTATAAAAAGAATTCTACATCAAATTGAAATTTTACGCAATACTTTGTAATAGAGTACATGTTTGTGAAACTTTTTCAAGAATGGTGAATGATGACAATGACTTTCAGTCTGCCATCCTTCGTCGGACTTTGCTGCACTTGGCTTTTGGCTTTATGAAATCTTTGGCATGTTTTTTTACTGAGGCAAGTGGTTTTATGTGAAATGATAAATAAATTTGGTGTATGTAGGTCTAAGAAATAGCTGTATAGGAAGAGGATGGGAGAGGATAGGAGAGGATAGGAGGAAAGTATACTTTAGGATGTGGATTGATGGAAAGTTAATGTTGGAAGAATTTGTTTGGCTTCATGCAAAATTGTATTATTGTTTAGAGTTTAGTCACACATACACAAAAATAACACACATATCGGTGCTCATTTGCACACATATACATCCATACATCCATATATCAATCTTCGACTATCCATAAACTTGCAAGTCTTCCTATTTGACTGACACCATCGATATTTATCTACACTTCTTTTGTCTATGTATCAATCTGTATCTTTTTCATTATCTAACTACCTATCTGTCTATCTGTCGGTCTGTCAGCCAGTCTGTCTGTCTGTATATCTATCTATATATTTATGTGTGTGTGTGTGTGTGTGTGTGTGTGTGTGTGTATGAGTA
>NC_069006.1:22257901-22258951 GCF_001194135.2 Octopus bimaculoides
AGTATACATGTATTGGGTTGGTGCATAATTATTGTGGCTTTTTTTCAACAAATTTTATTCAACATGGCATGGGTTGGACGGTTCAAATGAGGACTGGCAAGCCAGAAGGCTGCACCAGGCTCCAATCTGATCTGACAGAGTTTCTACAACTGGATGCACTTCCTAACACCAACCACTCCAAGAGTGTAGTGAGTGTATGTGTGTGTGTATATATATATATATATATATATACGCACATGTATTTATGTTTGTATGTGTCCGTGAAAGAATGAATGAATGTATGTCTCTATGCACTTATGTATATATGCATATATATGTACAACTCTATCTCTTTCTCTCTCTCTCTCTCTTTATATATATATATACACACACATATATACATACATACACACACTCACACACACAGAGATTTTATTTTATTTCAAATAAAGAACACATTTCAAACAAACAATATGTCAACTGTATCAAAGACAAATAAGGAATTTCCAAGCATTTTTATGTATTTGTTTCTTTTTAACGTTCTTCCTTGCTCTTATTTATTTATCTATTTAATTACATTTAAAAGAAAAAAAAACTGGAAATATAGTTTAGATTTGTCTGGCTATTTGCAAAGAAACTGAGATAACAACAGCTATATATAGCATCTTGCAGAGTATGGAAGTCCCTGTAGTATCTCATACAAGACATGGTTGTAACAATATTTTCAATACAAAAGCCTTGCTGGTCACTGTGGATGTTAAACTTTTCCAATTTGAAAGAGCAGTGAGACTTGCAAATCTAAAATCAGATTTTGAAAGCCTCTCTTGTATTCCTTCTGTTAGGATGACATCCCTGCCCTTGTGCATATATGTGTATGTGAGTGTATGTGTATGTGGCTGGATATGTGTGTATGCATATATATATATATGAGTGTATGTATATATACATGTGTGTTTGTACATATATATGATATTGCTTCACTATGTAATATGTATGTTTATGGATATATACACATACATACATACATACATATATATATATATATATATATATATATATATATATATATAT
>NC_069006.1:22259540-22262105 GCF_001194135.2 Octopus bimaculoides
ATATATATATAAATATATATACATACATTTGTGTGTGTATATATGTGAATATATATATATATATATATATATATATATATGGTGAGTATGCTTACATGCGAATAGAGAAGTATGTTTGTGCATTTATACACATTTACATACACTGTTACACACATACATATACACACAGACACTCACACACACACATGCATATATTCATTTTTTTTTTTTGCCAGCAACTTTCCATCCGATGTCAATGTGAAATTTATATCAAGAAATCCCTGTTGATCTAACGTAGAACACTCTGAAATGCAAGGTCAGTTTTCAGCCAATAAAAAAGTTTCAATCACAAAAACAAAAAAACAAAACAAAAATAGAAAACAAAAAATACATAGAGAGAAGATTACATCTTTATTGTAGAATTCACCTTACAAAGCTGACAATTGTTTCTCTTGTACTAACACACATACACACATATAAACTTTCATTAATATTGATATTTCTGAAAATATATGTTAACACAACATTATCAAGGCAATCCAAAATTGGTGAAATTCTAAGTGAACATATATTTCCAGAATATGAATGCCTACAAAAAGAACACCTAGAAGGAATTCAATCTAAGACATTTCTGTATTCAAGTAATGGTGACGTCAGTGGATAATGAAAAAAAGTAAAAGTAAAAAATAAACATATTTAAGAAAGGCTAGAAGAGTGTTGCTCAAAATGTTAAACCCTCTTTCTTTCCTTCTCTGAGCATCTGCTCATGTACCACGTCCTCGCATTGTTTTCTTTTTGTTTTTTGCTCTATATATATATAGCGGCGTACGTACACTTTGTCTCTTATATATAAATATATATATATATATATATATATATATATATATATATATATATACATATATGTGTGTATGTTTGTATATGTATGTATATCTGTATATATGTGTATGTGTTATCCTTTCTCTCATGCACTCACACACACACACACACACATATATATATTATACATCTATTGTATGTTTGTATGAGATTGTCTCACATGAAATGTCGTATTTTGAATGGGTTTCTTATAAGTCATCTATAAATGGATTTTTAATGAGTTTCTATGTATATGCTTGTGTTTACTCTTAACTCATTTTCTTTCTAGACAATACTATTATTCAAAATTGCTACCCCCGGCTCTTATGACAATGTTGACAACCGAACAATACCAAGTGATCATCTTGTACGAATACAAGCTGGGTCACTCTACCACCAAAGTTCTACGAAACATCAAGTGGTAATGATTCTGTTGACATTAGAACTGTTCAGAGATAATTCCAAAGATTTTGTCCAGGAAATAAAAGCCTTAAAAATGAACCAAGAGGGAAACCAAAATCAGTTATTCGGCATGATGAATTGAATGCTTTGGTTAAATGAAATCCGAAAAAAAACAGTCCAAAAAATCAGATCAGAGCTCCAGACATCTCCCGCAACTGCTTCTTGACACTTGTAGAAAATCGGAAAAGTCAAAAAGATGGATAGGTTCGTTCGCCATCAACTTAATGAGATTCAAACAAACAGACGCCTTACAGTGTGTTCCATGTTGATTTCTCAGTTGGAAAGAGAACCATTTTTGTATCGACTCAATACGTGTGATGAGAAATGGATACTCTTTAATAACAGCAGGAGGACAGGACAGTGGTTAGGATGCAGGAGAGTCACCAAAACACTACCCAAAACTATCATTGCAATTTTAAAAGTTGATGGTCACTCTATGGTGGTCAACAAAGTGGGTTATTCATTATTCATTTTTGTAACGAGGAAAAACCATAACAATAACATCCTATTGTCAGAAAATTTGGTAGACAGAAACTGAAAGAAGCCTGTCATATATATATATGTATATATATGTGTGTGTGTGTGTGTGTGTCTGTGTTTGCCCCTCCACCATCATTTGACAACTGATCTTGATGTGTTTACATCCCTGTAACTTAGCAGTTTGGCAAAAGAGACTGATAGAATAAGTACCAGGCTTACAAAGAATAAGTCCTGGGTTCGATTTCTTAGACTAAGAGGTGGTGCTCCAGCATGGCCACAGTCAAAATGATTGAAACAAGTAAAAGTGTAAAAGTATAAAACTGAGTGAAAGAAAGAAAGAAAGAAAGAAAGAAAAAAGCAAGAAAGAAAAAAGAAAGGAAAGAAGAAAGATAAAAGCAGGAAAAGAAGGAAGAAGAAAAAGAATGAAAGCAAGATAGGATAGGGAAAAAAAAGAAAAGAAAGAAGGAAAGAGACAAAAAAGAAAGGAAGGAAGAAAGAGACAAAAAAGAAAGGAAGGAAGCCACAAGCCACAAATATTTTGATGTGCATCATTAGCTACAATAATTTGAGACTAATTAAAAAAAAAACACGAGATTCTCTTTGACTAGCCCAAAAACTAAAAACTAGTTTAATTCAATTATTTTTGTTGACTTGAATGAATTTTCGAATATTATGGCTCTGCTTGTGAACTTTTGTGGCCCTCTCCTTCCCTTACAGGGAGTTTATACTCTAAGAAAGGCCAAAGGTGACCCAGGATGATAGCTGGATTGTGTATCAATGATTTAA
>NC_069006.1:22262115-22262502 GCF_001194135.2 Octopus bimaculoides
GGGGGGGGGGTATGTATCTGACAGTTTGTGTATTTATCGGTTTGTGTGTGTGTGTGTGTTGTCTGAATGTATATGCATGTGTGTATATCAGTGTGTGTCTATATTTGTGTGTATGTGTGTGTGTGTATCAGTGTGTATACCTGTGTGTATTTTTCAATCTGTATGTGTATGTGTCTGTCTCTCAGTCTGTGTGTGTGGAGGGGGTGTCTGCCTGTCTGTCTGTGCGTGCGTATGTGTGTGTGGGGGGTGGGGGTGGAAGGGGTGTTTCTGTCTGTGTCTATGCAAGAGTGTTAGGGGTTAATTTACAAGAACATCACAATAGCTGTAGGTGGAGGGAGGACACTGTAATTTACGAGTGTTTTCATGACATGCAATTTGTTGTTACTT
>NC_069006.1:22265159-22267404 GCF_001194135.2 Octopus bimaculoides
ATTGTTTTTTTTCTTACTCTATCCCAAAAATTGAAAAAAATAAAAAAAACAACTTCCCATTTGTATATTTAAGATTTATTTCAATAAATTTACTGATATACATTTATCTTATTTTATTATCTTATTTATTTTAGATTTATTTCAATTAATTTATTTACTTTCAGTTATTCATTTATTTATTTTCTATTATCTTCTCTTCTCTCATCTCCCAATCTTTTCCCTCTCTCATTTTTTCCCTTCACATTTTATTTCTTCTCCTTCTACTCTCTCTCCCTCTAGTTTTTTCTATATCATCTTCTCTCTTGCTCTTTCTCTCTCCCACTCTCTGTCTTTTTGCTTCATCTCTAAATATTTATCCTCATAGTCTCTTTTCTTTCTTTCTTTCTTTCTTTCACTCTTTATTTATTTATTTACACCCCTTACTCCTTGCTTCCTTCTGTACATCTCCCCACCACTCACTTTCTCTTTTTTTTATCTCCTGCAGCTCTAAATATTTATTTTCTGGTCTTTGTTCTAAACACTGCCTGCTCCTTTTCCTCCTCCCCTTCTTCCTCCCATTCTTCCTCTTCCTCCTCTCCCTCTACTTCTCCTCTCCCTTGTCTTCCCCCTCCTTCTCTTCTTCCACTTCATCTTCCTCTACCTCCTACCTCTTACTCTCTCTCTCTCTCTCTTTCTCTCCCATATTCCTCCCTCCCTCTATTTTTCTTGCTCTCTAATATTCTACTTTTTTTACACATGTCACATTTCCAAATTTCTTTTACTCCCTTCTTCCTTCCTCTCTCTCTCTCTCTCTCCATATATATATATATATATATATATATATATATATATATATATATATATATGTATATATATTCAACATTTCTACATATACTTATTCTTCTAAGTAGCCTTTTTTTTTTTACAAATTCCCATTCATCAACTTGAGAACCATTTAGCAATTTCGAACAAGACTGGTTTTTTCCACTCTTTCGCAGCCAGCAAAACTTGACTGGTTGGTGCTATGATGCTCACCAACAGGCACCAACCACTGGTCTACAGATCTACAGGTGTATCATCCTTTAATCCTACTAATCCTATTACAGTCAGAAGTTATTGGATAAACCAAGGCTATGTTAAAAGAGACCGACCGAAATTGCAGCACAGGGAAATTGAACCAAAATCTCTAGTTGCAAAGAAAATTTTTTAATGATATTGCTATGCCACCCAAGTTGAGGTTTTTAAATTTTCGTTGCTATTTCTAACAGATCAAGGTACCACTGAGAATCTCTTGGTATGTGTGTGATCTAAAGTGAAAAAAAAAAGGGGAAACATGGACAGTTATCCAGTCAACCCACCCACGCCCTCAGAAGGGAACAGTTTCAAATATTTTCCTTCCGTCTCTGTCTACATCTGTTACTTGCCTGCCTGCCTGCTTGGTTTGGTTTGCATGTTTGCATTTTTACAGATGAAGTCAAAGCAAAAGGGGGAGGGGAAAGAGACAGAGATTACAGTAGTAGCAGTGAGGAGAGTAGGGGGAGAAGAAATATGCAATAGCCAGGGGGAGAAGTGCAGCGGGAGAAGTGCAGCAGCAGCGATGGTGGAGGTGGTGGTAGATGTGTTGGTGGTAGATGTGGTGGTGGTAGTGGGGATGGTGGTGATAGTATTGGTGGTTTTAGTGGCGATGATGGTGGTAGCAGTGACAAACAGTGGCGGTGATAATGACAGCAATGATGACAGTGGCAATGATGACAGCAGCAGGGTCGACATTGATGGTGAAGATGATGGTGGTGGGGAAGATGACGGCGGCAGTGAAGACGAGATGCTGAAGGTGATGGCAGTGTTGGCGACGGTTGCAGCAGTGATGTTGATGGTGAAGGTGTTGGTGTTGGTGGAGGTGATGATGAAAAGGTTACAGCCAGTTTCAGACGTTTACAGATCAACCTTGATTGGCCTAATAGATTGCTGTAGTCTGCTGCACATATCCCTTCTTCCCCCTTCATTTCTTCCCACCTTCAGTTTACCCCCAAAGAAATGTTGACACCTTTTACGTTTTTCTTTTGTTTATTTTTTTCCTTCTTCTCTTCTCTCAGACTTGCCTCACACATTTTCTTATACCAGCTCTCTTAACATTCTTTCCTTTTATCTTGCTATCTATTAAACACAAACATAGATATATACATTTGCATGTATACATACATACATATAAACACAAATGTATATATACATACATATATATATATATATATATATATATATATATATA
>NC_069006.1:22268111-22268790 GCF_001194135.2 Octopus bimaculoides
GATAGATAGATAGATATTAATATATTTTTATTATAAAGTTTTATATATAAACACAATAGAAGTTTCAATCAAAGGATTACTCAGTAACTACAATGATTAGGCAGTGGGAGATTACACAATAGTCAGGACGATGATGATGATGATGATGATGATGATGATGATGAGGAGGAGGAGGAGGAGGAGGAGGAGGAGGACAGTGATAATGATGATGATGGTAGTGGTAGTGGTGGTGCTGGTGATGATGATAATGATAACAAGTATGATGATGTTGGTAATGATAACGACACTAGAAATTCTAATGAAAATGATGATGAAGATAATAGTCATGCTGATGATAGTAATGAAGAAGAAAAGATGATGATAATGATGACAACGACAACGACGACGACAACGATGATGATGTGATGGTGATGGAAGGGGATGATAATAATCATTATTGTGATGATGATGACGATGATGATGATGATGATGATGACAACGATAATTTGGAGGAGGACGAAGAAGACAAAGACACTGATGATGTTAATGGTTGTGATGGTGGTGATGGAGGTGATAGTGTTGGTGGTAGTGGTGGTGGTGGTCGTCGTCGTTGTTGTAGTCGTCGTAAGGTGTGATGATTTTCAGGGAAGTTGATAGCAATGACAAAATATGTTGTTGAGAACAGTGGAGAGGTGGTGGG
>NC_069006.1:22268813-22272034 GCF_001194135.2 Octopus bimaculoides
AATAAAACTAAACTAACAACAAAACGAAAAACAAAACAATAAAAAAAAATAACTTGTGAAGCAGATAGGATTTGAACTCACAATGTTTTGGTCTTGTCTGTATCTCTCTAAGACAAGTTTCCTCATCTCCTATCTCTACCTGCTATCTGTATATTCCATCTTCTTTCTCCTAAAGGTTAGTTGTATCTGTACTTATGTTGAACTCACTTGCCCCTGCCTCCTGTCATTCCCCTCCCTCACTGTGACATCCGCAACAACAAAGACTTTCTCCTACTCCGGCTTTAAATGTCTCCTCCTTTACCTTGCCCACCTCCTCGAAGTTTATCTTCAGTTTCTGCCATTCTTACAGCTCCTCCAGCCATCAACAGCTGCTCAATGAGACAAGCTGAGACAAGCCTATGTGAGGGTTGCCTCTGTGGTCGTTTGACATGCTTAGAAATAGCTGTCAAATTTCCCCTCAGATCACACTTTATAATCTTAAAGTGCACAGAAAGAAAAGCAGAGACAAGCCAATGCAGGGGTGTTTCTGTGAGGACAAAATATACTCAAAAATAGTAGTCAAATTTCTCCTCAAATCACAGCTTATAATCCTAAACAGCACAAAAACAAAAGCTAGGACAAGCCAATGAGGGGTGCTTCCTTGAGCACTTGAGATGTCTAGAAATAGCAGTCACATTTTCCCCTAGATCATACCTTATAATTTTAAATAGCACAGAAAGACAAGTTGAGCCAAGCCTATGAGGAGGTGCTTCCGTGGTCATTTGACATGTTTAGAAACAGCAATCAAATTTCTCCTCAAATCACATCTTGCTATCTTAAACAGTACAGAAAGAAAAATTGAGATATGCTAATGAGAGTGCGCTTCTGTGACCACAAGCCATATTTCGAAATAGCAGTCAAATTTCCCCTCAAATGACAACTTATAATCTTAAATAGCACAGAAAGTAAAGCCAAGACAGCTGGGTGGTTTGACATGAAGGGATATAAGATAGCTTGCTATTTACCATGGACTGGTACTTTATTTTATTGACCCTGAAATAATGAAACTGGTAAAAATTGTGGTCATCAAAGAAATATTTGCTTATTATAAACAAAAGTTGTTTTTGCAATTTGATATTTTTTAACATTTGTGTTACAAGGTGGGTTATACCTTATGACATTTATATACCTAATGTATTTAGAGAAGTTGTAAGTTATTACAGGTAATGAATACTTTATTTGAATCTGTTGTTAACCACATGTTAAGGTCCCATTGCTGTACTCAATGACCCTATAACGGTGGCTTCATTGAAGAATACTATACTCATGCTTTTATTGATGTGTTCAATGACTAGCTGAGTGGTAACACTTGAGAGGAGCTAGAACAGCTTGAAATTCTTTTCCAATAATTATACAGTCATACTTGGGATTAATCTAAGGGGTTTGTGCCATGGTGTGTTGAATTATTTTTCTCAATCACTTCATCCATCATCATCATCGTCGTCAACATCATCATCGTTGTCAACATCATCATCGTTGTCAACATCATCATTGTCATTGCTATGATCATCAAACTGCTTCTTCTTTTCATGGCTATCATTCACATCACCATTTTTATCCTCGTCATCATCATCATCATCGTCATCATCCTCATCATCATCAATGTCATCACCATCATCCCTACCACCGACTTCATCAGCAACACTCATCAATCATTATCATTGCTGTTACTGTCATTATCACCACCACCACCACCATTACCATCATCATTATAAACATATATATATATATATATATATATATATATATATATATATATATATATATGTATGTATGTGTGTATGTATGTATGTATATATATATAATTTCTGCTACTATTCCTACAAGTCTCTCTGTAGTTGTCTACTGTGGCAAAAGTTGATCAAAAACAACATAGACCAGTCATCTCTCTCTCTCTCTCTCTCTCTCTCTCTCTCTCTCTCTCTCTCTCTCTCTCTCTCTCTCTCTCTCTCTCTCTCTCTCTCTCTCTCTCTCTCTCTCTCTCTCTTGCCAATAATTATTTGATGTTTCATAACTAACAATAAACTAAAAATATAACACAAACACAAAAGTATACAAAAAAAAGAAAAATTAACTAAAATAAAAACCCCACAAGGCTTTTCCAGTCAGAGTAATACATCCATATATATGTACATATTATATATATGCACGCACACACGCACACACACACACACACACACACATACACACAGACACACTAACACACAAACATTGACACACACATTAATCAAA
This sequence comes from Octopus bimaculoides, assembly GCF_001194135.2. NCBI lineage: Eukaryota > Metazoa > Mollusca > Cephalopoda > Octopoda > Octopodidae > Octopus > Octopus bimaculoides. The sequence continues at coordinate 22,271,085 of NC_069006.1, forward strand.
TATATATATATATATGTATATATATACATTCATACACGCATATACACACATATATTACATATTATCTATATATATATATATGTGTGTGTGTGTGTGTGTGTGTGTGTGTGTGTGTGTGTGTGTGCATATACATACATACATACACACATCTATATATATATATGTACTTGCAAATGTATATGTGTATATATGTACATGTGTGTATGAGTGTATATGAGTGTGTATATGAGTGTATATATACGTATATATGAATGTGTATGTGTATGATCATTAACATTATGTATTAATAAAACACATTTAATGTATTTTTTAAGTGTATGTGTCTTGGTGTGCACAGGAGTGAATGTGTATGTGTATGAATGAATGTGCTAACTATAATTTTAATCACCCCTACATATTAACACACACACACACACACACACATATATACAGACGTGCACACACATATATATGCATAGACACACACACATACACAGACACACACACACAAGTACACACATACACATATACATAGACATATACATGCACATACACAGACACACACACACATGTGCATATGCACACACACATGCATAAACTCACATACACACACATATATATATAGACTCACACACACACACACACACGCACAATCAAACACACACACACAAACGCGCATATACATAGACACATACGCATTAACACACACGCATTTAGACAGACACATATACACACACACACACACACACAGCCATACACAGAATTATGCTTCAGTCGTGGCAGCACAAACAAGTAGTGGAGGGTAGACAGAAGCTGGGTGGTGAGGAAGATGAAGATAATAGAGGGTAGGAGGACGGATGGATGGATGGACGGATGGATGGATGGATCGGTATATGATGGTGTTAGCAATTAATGGTAGCATTGTTGTTGTTGTTGTTGCTTTGTGGTGTGTTGGTCGGTTGTGGTGGTGC
>NC_069006.1:22273856-22276351 GCF_001194135.2 Octopus bimaculoides
ATATATATAGGTATATGTATATATAGATATGTATGTGCGTGTATATATGTGTGTGTGTGTGCATCTATATATGCATATATGTATATATATGTGTGTGTGTGTATTATATATTCCAGTGTTTTATCCTTCTCTCTATATCCATCTCTATCTGTGTCTTGTTCTGTATGTGAATGTATTGTGTATGGGTGTTTATCTGTGCACACACACACACACACGCACACACACACAGACACAGACACACACCCACACACACACACAGACACAGACACACACCCACACACACCCATATATGCATACATACGCACATACACACATATGTATGTATATATGCATGTATGTGTGTGTGCCTATGTACAAATATATATATATATATATATACATTTATACATATACACACATATACACATATGTGTGTGTTGTATATATACATATACATATATATATATGTGTGTGTGTCTACACAAATACACACACGTGTGTGTCTACACAAATACACACACGTGTGTGTCTATATATGTGTGGGGAATGTAAATATGTATGTATTTATGTTTATAAACGTCTATCTATGTCTGTGTGAAAATAAAATTATATCATAGCCAAGTTAGACTTAATTATTACATTACTTCGTTAAGAGGCATCTGAAGACTAACAACATATCATAACCTCAGCCAGACTGAAAATTTGGAAAGGCTTTTTCATCTTAGTTTTCTCTTTTACATGGTTATTGCAATTATTATTATTATTATTATTATCATTATTATTATTTGTTTTGTTTTGTTTTGTTTTTTTTGTATTACTTTGCTCTCCATATTTCTAGTTATGACGGTTCTATGCCATGTTAGTATGTCATATTAATTATTTAAAAAAGCTTGCTCAGTCTTTCTCTTTGCTCATCCATCCCCACAGAAACTTTCTTTTTTTTCTGTTTTCTTGGCCAATCAGATCCATAATATATACTCGTAAACTAAACATTGGTCAAATCTCGCATTTGTTTCATTTAATACAAACAGCAAAGCTACCCGATTGATAAGAATCTTGGGGAAACTCGAGATCAAAACTCAATGGCCATCATTGACTTCGTTGTTGTCATTGTCATCTTTGTCATCGTTGTCATTATCATTAGTAAGGCGCTGCATTTCAACCACTGCATTTCAGGACCCGTGCCTATAGGAGAAATGACTATTATTGCTCAGATTGATCTGAATGGCATAAAATGTGTCATATTGCATCTAAACAACTTGAGCTGAAGAAACAGAACAAAAAAAGAACAAAAAAACTTTATCCTGTAATCAACAGACACATTTGTTCAATCCCTGGCAGAATCAAAACCATTATTGTCCCCATTGTGGCTTCATAGCAAAATCCATACCTAGACTCAAATTAAATTCATGCATCCATCACAAATAGATGTAGCCTCTTTTTTTTTTTTTTTTTCCTTTCATTCAAACACTCATACATAAAAATTGACAGGAGAGACCATTTCTATTATTATTAATAATAATATTATTATCATTATTATTATTACTATTATTACTATTATTATTATTATTATTATTATTATTATTATTACAGTAAAAGTCTAATGCAGATGCTGGCAAAACTTGTAGTTGTTTAGTTTTTGTCGATGATGATGATGATGATGATAACAGTGGAGATATTGTCAAAAAAAGTTGAGGACGCTGTTACTGATGCTGATGAAAGTGGAGAAGGAGAATAATGATGATGATGATGATGATGATGATGATGATGATGATGCTGATGATGATGATGATGATGATGATGATGTTGTTCAAGAATGCTTTTGATGATGATTACAATACATAGTAGACAAAAGAATGTGACAGAAAAAATTCATAATATGTATGTATGTATGTGTGACTGTGTATGTATATATGTGTGTGTGTATGCATGTATATTGTTGCCTGTCTGTTCTGTGTATCTGTCTGTCCCTGCATTTCTTGTTTACATACATACAAATACATACATACATACATATATACGTGTGTGTGTGTGTGTGTGTGTGTGTGTGTGTGTATATGTATGTACAGATAGATAGATAGATATACATACATGCAAGCATATGTATGTGTGTGAGGTGTGTGTGTGTGTGTGTGTACATATGGATGTATATGTATATATGTATATCTACTGATACATGCACACATACACACGTATGGGGTATATCTTCCAAGAGATAGACTGGAGCAAAAGACATAATAATGATAATAATAATAATAATAATAATAATAATAATAATAATAATAATAATAATAATAATAATGACAATGATAGAACTAAAATAAAAAAAATAAACAGAAAGTTAAGTAAAAAAACAGTCCAACAATGTTACAATAAGAGAACTGCAGACAAAAGCATTTTTAACAACAGCAAGAACAACTGCGACAACAACAAACTCATGCAAAACACTACATAAATGCCCTTTAATGATGATTTTTGGCCTTGTTTTTTTGAAGGTTTATTTCTGATGACTGCTG
>NC_069006.1:22276589-22277994 GCF_001194135.2 Octopus bimaculoides
GCAGCTGCTGTGGTTGTAGTAGTCATGGTGGTGGTGGTGGTGGTGGTAATGGTGGCAGTGGTGGTGGTGGTGGTGGTGGTGGTGGTGATGGTGGTAGTAGTAGTAGTAGTAGTCATGGTGATAGTAGCGTTGATGGTTGGTGTGGTAGTGGCAGTGGTTTAGCATTCAGATTACTTTCTCAAATGTAACGCTTATTTATTCATATTGTTTTGAATTAATCATGGACTGTTTCATAGCTTCAAGATTTCCTGATATAATTGTTTATTTTTAGAATGACATTGTAGGACAAGCATGAAAGGCTGGATCAAGCTTGTACAGGTAGAATATTTTGACCAGATATGGTCAGTTTAACCCTTCAGCATTCGGATTATTCTGTCAAATGTAATGCTTATTTATTCACTGTCTCATGATTAATCATACATTATCTCATAGCTTTGAGATTTCAATGAAGTAATTCTTTTATTTGGAGAATGACATTGTAGTGTTGGTATGAGAAGCCAGATATGGCTGGTTTGAACATAAAACAGGTAGAATATTTTGGTCAGATATGGCTGGCTGAAATGCTAAATGGTTGGATGATGAATTTGCAGAGTCGATTGGGCATCAATATGAAATGCCTTAAGGATATTGATTATTATGTGTAGGGCACAGTTGAGCAAGTAACCAACAAAACTCCTTATAATACCAAAGATGAACTGAAGGCAAATATTATGGCAGCATTCACCATCTTAAACAAGAAGACCATCCAGAAAAGTTGCACACACACACACACACACACACACACACACACACACACACACACACACACATACAGGATAATAGATAATGCACTCTTGATTAAATATTATGGTTTGTTTGTCCTCTCCATAATGTCCCATGTTATCTTCTGCAGCTGTTTAAAAGAAACATTGTTCTCAATCCCTCCATTCTTGGAGGGATTGTGAAAGCCTTAGGTGCTGCCCCTTATTCCAAAACAATCTGATTAAGATGGGCAGAACCTTTTGATCGTAAGTCTGTTCAGCCAGAATGATCTGGAACAAAACACAACCACCACTACCACCACCACCACCAGAACCATCGTCATCAGTAACAACAAACAAAAAATATTAAGTGAACATCTTTCTTGTTCACAAGAGATGTCAACAGTTGTTCACCTGTTATATCATTTACATCAAATACAGAGAGAGAGAGAGAGAGACATAATTATCGCAGGTGAAACTGTTTATCATATCAGCAGGTTCTTTTTTTTTTATATTTTTTTATACCGAGACAGTCATTTTAAACAGACAATATTGTTTGGTTGATTTCAATATAAAAAATCTCATAAATAAACATTTTATATACATACATATGCATACATACATACACACACATATTCACACACACACACACACACATATATATA
>NC_069006.1:22278569-22281291 GCF_001194135.2 Octopus bimaculoides
TTGTTTTCCTTTTTGATATTTAAGGAAACAAAGGGGTGAGCTGGTAGAATCGGTCGGACACCAGGTGAAACGCTTAGTTGCATTTCGTCTGTCTTTATGTTCTGAGTTCAAATTCCACCAAGTTTGACTTTATCTTTTATCATTTCTGGTTCAATAAAATAAGTACCAATTGAGCACTGGGGTTGATGTAATTGATTTACCTCCTCCCACCAAATTACTGGCCTTACATCAAAATTTGAAACCATTATCATTATTATTATTATTATTATTATTATTATTATTATTAGTGAGTCAGAGCAGTGCATGCCATCAAAATGACGCTGGGGTAAAATATATGAAGCCCAGTATACCCATCATGACTACCCGTCTGATAAGGGTACACCAGGCACAAGCATCACAACCATATGTGCACGTCATTGTTGATCTCATACCAAGATAAACAACACATGACTTTCCAGGTGGGGCCCAGTTAGAATTTTTTCTGGTCAAGAAACTCATTCCACTCAAAAGGTCCTTAAATAAGGGTTGTTTAAGGATGTTGAATGAAACACCCATGTTTCCAGAGGTGAATTATTTGTATCTTCATCATGTATAATATAAAAATATGCTGTGGTTATTGCTGTTGTTGTTCTGGCCAGCTCCTAATATATAGAAGACTAAGTTCTATTATTGATTTATATACAAATTGTCTCACAACAAACATAGACAATTGTTACATTCAAATATGACTTATGTATATATGAACTGATCAGTCTAGAAATACATAGAAAAAAGATAGTCTGATGCATTTTTCTTTTTTTTTTTTTTTTGTTATATGTATTATATATATACATATATATATATATATGCTCTTATACGAAGTTGTTCTTGGAGATGAGGTCTACAATTATATAAAAAAAAACATTATTCATGTATTCATTTATATTTTACTCTTTAACAGATTTAACCCTTTTGTTAATATATTTCTGCTGGAAAATAATGCCTTTGCTTCAGTAAATTTTGAAATTAATGCAGAATTTAGTAAAACAACTTTGTCTAAATTAAGATAAAGGTTTAGTGCATAAATTAAAATGAAATTTCACTTTATCACACTTGTTACTATACTTGGTTTAAATTAATTTTGAAAACAACGAAGAATATAGTGAAACAATTTTGTCCTTATAAAAAAGGGATGAATAGCAGAAGCCAAGATTTTTTCACACATTTTGGAAGCATCTGAGTGAGTTTTAGTTAATTTGGTATTGTTTCTGGCTCCATGAACAAGCCACTGCATATACAGTCAAAAGTATATAAACAAATAAATAAGATATTAATAATGAAGTGGGAGTAGGAATCCATGCAAGGCTTTGGAAAGAAAGAAAAACAAACAGAAAAATAAGAAAAAAAGAAGGGGGCAGTAACTAACCCTTCAAACACTGTTGACAGCTTGCATCTAATAGATTTAGATAATACATATATGCATATAAACGTAGGAGGTAGGAGACATTAGAAAGCATGCATTAGATTGAGATGTTAGATAGATAGAGACTTAAAGATATGATTGTATTTGTAGGATGTGAAAGAGACAAAACCAAAAACAAAAGCAAAACAAAAAGCAGACATACAGAGACAAAACCTGATCAAAATAAAATGGACAAAATTCAATTCTGAAATATGTAAGAACATGGAAAATATATATGTGGGGATATGGAAAAAAAAGTCAATCAATTCAAAACTAAAGTGATAATTTCAAATGGTAATAATAATACAATGAAATAATATAACATGTGTATTAGACTTAACCTAATCAATAAAAGGCCATATAAAAAATAAATGTAAAACCATTCATAAAATTGTATAAAGACCAAATGTGACAGTCGGAAGAATCAATGTGAGTTCAATAATGCAAAAATTATAAAAATATACAGCCAACATATTTGAAGTAATAATAATAAAAAAATAATAAAACATCTATGGAAGCAAGAAATGGTTACATATATATATATATATATTAATCATTTAGTGACAAAGGACTTGATGTCAAAAACTTCAAAGAATGCCTACAGTTATTCAATAGTTCAGATTTTCACTTTAAGGCCAATTTGTCCAAACATAATTTACATTTCATAGAACAGCAGTATGATCCATGTTTTTATGGGTTCACCTCTCTAAGATTGACCAGTGGATTTTGATAGGGGTAGAAATAGTTGCTTTTAATCACCATACTTGTTTGGATAAACTTGTTGAGGACCTGTTTTCTAGGTATTTGAAAGAATTTTAGTGTGACTTGGGTGTGTTTTACATATAGGGTATTATCAACCTGGACTGTACCTCTCCTTGCACTCACTCACTCACTACTCCTTACTCTCTGCTGCTATGTCTCTTACAGCCCTACACTCCATAGTTTCTCAACCTCCACAACACTTCATTTTACCCCTTCTAGCCTTCCCCAATAACATCTCACATTTAGTAGAGTAAAGTTACGTTCTAAAATCATGCCGACTTATAAGGGCCAGTTTCCTGGTTTCAAGGTGTATAAGTTCCCCACCTGGACGAGACCCCGGTTCGTCACAGGATTACTCATTTTTGTCAGATGACTGGACTGGAGTAATGAACAGAAACATGACACTCTGAGTAGCAGTTTATTGTGATATTTATGGGATATTTTTGCAGCTTTAATAATAACAAAGTATGTATAAATATCTATATATATGTATATATATATATATATATATATATATAT
>NC_069006.1:22281601-22282463 GCF_001194135.2 Octopus bimaculoides
TGTGTGTGTGTGTGTGTGTGTGTGTGTGTGTGTGAATATATATATATATATATATGCACATATGTATATATATATATATGTATATATGTATGTGCATGTGCATGTGCTTGTGTGTGTGTGTGTGTGTGTGTGTGTGTGTGTGTGTGTGTGTATGCGCATATGCTTGTTACTGTCCCTTGCCTTAACATTGCATGATAGTTGTAAACGAGTATCACCATTACGCAAGCTGTGTCCTTTGTTTCCAGTATGCCATGAAAACATGTCTGGTCCTGGAAGCAGGTGGGGGTTGGCAACCGGAAGAGCATCAGGCCACAGAAAATCTGCCTCAGCAAAATTCCATTTGACCACACAAGCGCATGAAAGAGTGGACATTAAAACAATGATGATGATGGTAATGTGTGTGTGTGTGTGTGTGTGTGTGTGTGTATGTATGTATGTCTATGTATATGCATGTATGTATATGTTCGCTTGCATACTTAAATATGTATAGGTTTCTATTTATTATAAACACACACACACACACACACATATATATATGTATGTATGTATAGGTATATATGTATGTGTAGATGTAATGTTGCTGTTGATGTTGTTGTTGTTGTGGTTGTTGTCGTTATTTAACTATCAAAGTATAAATTTATATCAATCTTTAAGCAGTATTGTGAAAGCAATAAATTTGTACTTCAAAAACATTTTATCTCTCAACTTTCATGTTGCCATAGCTGAAAAATAACAATAGCAACAGTAGTAGTAGTAGTAGTAGTAGTAGTAGTAGTAGTAGTGACGGTGGTGGTGGTGGTGGCGGCAGCAACAGTGGCAGCAGCAGTGGCACAATGTGGTGGTGGTGGTGGCGGTGGCGGCG
>NC_069006.1:22283274-22284368 GCF_001194135.2 Octopus bimaculoides
TATATATATATATATATATATATATATGCATACATACATACATATGCATATACATACATGCATATATACATGCATACATACTTGTGTATGTAGAGACATACATATGTACATGCATACACACATACATGCATATATACACACATACATACTCACATAAATATATATGTATGTGTGTGTATATATGTGTGTCTGCATATATATATATATATATATATATATATATATATGCATATGCATACATATACATTTATATAAACGTGTGTGTGTATGTATATGTATATATATTTATACGCACGCACACACTCACACACACACACTCACACACACACACTCACACACACACACACTCACACACACACACTCACACACACATATATATGTATGTATATATGTGTTGTATGTATTAATATTTTCCAAATATTTAAAAAGGAATTATCGAAAATTTTAGCTTTTAAATTGTAATCTTAATACATGATAAGGATTAAATGAGGGGGAAGAAAGATTAAGCAATTGAAAGAGGAAATATTGGATTAAATATAATGGTGCTGGTGTTGTTGTTGTTGTGATTATTGTTGTTGTTGTCAGTGGTGGTGTTGGTAGTGGTAATGGTAGCCGTAGTCTAGCTGTAAAGAAAAGCCCTCGTATAGGAATACATACATACCTATACACAAATATATAGACACACACACAAGTTGTATCATGTGTGTATGTATACTTATAAATTAGTATTAATATATATGTATATATGTGTACATATACATATGTGTGTGTATATATATATATATATATATATATATATATATATATATGTATGTATGTATGTATGTATGTAAGTATATAGACATGTATAAGTATATATAGACATGAAAATATATACATATTATGTACATATATACATATTATATATATTCTAAATACACACACACACACACATGCACACAGATATATATATATATAAAGACACTTGCATATCACGCACATATATAACAATGCGTGTGTGTGTGTGCGTGTGTGTGTGTGTGCGTGTGTGTGTGTGCGTGTGTGTGTGTGTGTGTGTGTACATAAATACATACTTTTAATATGACGATAATAAT
>NC_069006.1:22284378-22287853 GCF_001194135.2 Octopus bimaculoides
GTGTGTGTGCGTGTGTGTGTGTGTGCGTGTGTGTGTGTGCGTGTGTGTGTGTGTGTGTGTGTACATAAATACATACTTTTAATATGACGATAATAATAATAATAACAATATTAATTTGCATATAATGTGTATGCATGTGAAAGTGTCTATATGTGCGTATATGTGTATATATATATGTGTGTGTGTGTGCTTGTGTGTATGTATGTATGTATGTATGTATGCATATCTTTTTCTTTATTATATTTAGTGATGTGAAAAAGCCTTTTAACTTTTTTTAAATACCATTCTCTGTTAAACTATGCAAATTGGTGAATCAGTCTCTATGCCTATGTGAGTGTATGTGCATTTGTTTGAGAGTTAGTCAGCCTGTGTCTAAGATGATTTGCTTGTTTGCGTGTAACTGTATGTCGTCTGCCTATTATAATCTGAGTCTGTGTAGTAGTTTTATGCTTGTGTATGTGTTTTGCCTGTCTGTCCGTCTGCCTGTCCGTCTGTCAGTTGGTATGTAAATAATATGTATTTGAGAAGTGTGTGTGTGTGTGTGTGTGTAAATGTGTAGGTATGCATGAATTAGTATTTTATCTGTTCGTGTAATTTATTTAAGTTTGTGTGTGTGTGTGTGTGTGTGTGTGTGTGTGTGTGTGTGTGTGTGTGTGTGTGTGTGTGTGTGTGTGTGTGTGTGTGTGTGTGTGTGTGTGTGCATGTGTGTTTGTGTATGTGGAGTAGTATGTAAATACTGAAGTACATAAACATTTAGATGTATTTTTTATACATATGTATGTGTGCTATGTACATACAGAGAAACATATATGCAAAAATACACAAATGCACGCACACACACACACACACACACCTATTTTTCTTCTACTTCCTTCATTTATTGGACTGGAACTATGCCGTGGTATGGCCTTGAAGGGCTTAGTCAAACAAGTAGACCTCAGTACTTAATTTCCAGTCTGGTACTCATTCTATTGGATGCAAACAAATCAACACTGATGTGATGGGGGTCAAACACAAACAGTAAGACATGCACACATACTTGTACACATATACATATGAGAAGGAACCCAAAAGAAACCAGAATTTCGCAATATTTTTACATGTTGATACTTTTATTGCCTTCAAAATATTCCCCATTTGAAGCACTGCATCGGTCAAGACATATTTTCCACAATTCAAAGCAGAGCTAGAATTCTTGCAAAGTGATGCATTTTAACGCTGCCGTCATTTTTTTCTTCACCTCTTTCACATCTGCAAATTCTGTAGCACCAGCTTTCATCACCAGCGATGATGTTCGAAAAAAAGGTCCAAATCAACTTCCAACTGTTTTTTTAGTCCACGACACTCATTCAGACATGACTGCTTTTGATCTTCCATGAGCAGACAAGGCACAAATTTTACTGCAACACTTTTAATTCGCAATTCCTTGCACAAAATTTGTTGACAGGAGCTCCAGGACACACCAGTCATGTCAACAAGTTCGTCACTTGTTCGGTGCCATCCTCCAAGTTCAGTTCACGAATTTTCATAATGTTTTCATTTGTTCAGGAGGTCGACAGTTGCCCTGAACAAGGTTGGTCTTGAAGCGACAAGTGACCATTCCTAAAGTATGGAAACCACTCATAAACTTGTGTTTTGCTCATGGCAGCATCCTTGTAAGCTGTTTGAAGCCTGATAACTGTTTTGGCTGCCGTTTTTCCCAGCAGAAAACAGAATTTCATGGAAGCACACTGTTCCTTTATTTCAGCCTTCGCAAAAACCAACAAACAGGGGAGAAGCACCGCAAAGCAAAAATGCACAACATGGCAGCACGACCTCACCCTACACTGCAGGTCAGCAGACTGATTCCTGAGGGTCATATCAAGTGGCTTCTAGCAGCAGAAACCTGAAATACAACAGGCTTGAACCACAGAGAACGTTTCTGGCTACTTTTGGGTGACCCCTTGTAACACACACACACACACATGCATGCACACACACATGCATGCACACACACATGCATGCACACGCACACACAATGGTGATTGTCAACTCAAAACAAGTATTGCCATCTCTGACAAATTAACTTGGCCTAGATGTGAAAGACAATGGCTGCCAGCAATTCCAGAGCTGAAATTTAAAGTGAATAGCAGCTTGCACAGCACTGCTAATGGTCACATCTACAAAGCTAAGTAGTCCAGAAACAAGAAAAGCAAGATCTCCAGCTTTGCAAATGAGGCAGGTGTTATTTCAGAATTTCCTTTTCCTTTGAGAGATATCTAAACAAAGACACACACACACACACACACACACACACATATGATAATTGTCTCATTTTATCGGATGATAGGCATCTTACTTTCAATGTGATTGTTCTGATTTGCTTTCATCCTTGCCTATGTCAGATATCACTTGTGATAATCATCCATCACAGACCTTTATAAAATATAAAATAGATCAAGAAACAAAATTACAGCAAGACATCAGTACATCATTAGATTTCAGTGACAAAAGCTTGTACAACACTTTCGCCACTCTCTTAGTCACCAAAGTAGGTTCCAATGACAAGCATTGCAAGATGAGTGGTACTAATTTTATATCCAAATATCTTTCTCCTAGAAGAATTGCCTTCTCCTCAAAGGTTTATACAGTGTGTATAGAGCTATTGACCCTGGTAGATTTTTCATCATATTAGACATTTGTCTGCCTTGAACAATTACTGGTGACTGTACGAGGGGGTACTCCAAAGAAACCAGAATTTTGCAATGTTATTTTTTTTCACTTAGTTTTACATGTTTACACTTTTATCGCCTTCAAAGTATTCTCCATTTGAAGCAATGCATCGGCTCAGGTGCGTTTTCCATTATTTGAAGCAGTGCTGGAACTCTTATGAGTGAGAAACCCAGGGTAACCCCATAAACCAGCCTACCCCACCATAATATTAACTGCTCTACATCTTAGAGTATGCTTCTCCTCCAGGTTAATGTATTTCTACAAATGAACCTATATATATAGATATATCTATCTATATATATATATATATATATATATATATATATATATATATATGTATTTACAGATGTATATATTAATATGTATATACGCATGTATGTATGCTTGTAAGGATATTTGTTTATCTATGTAAATTATGTATGCATACAGACATACATATATAGCTAAACAGATAATGATACATATACATATAGATGCACACAACACACACATACATATCTATAAGTATGTATATTTATATATATATATATGTATATATATATAAGTTAAAAAAAAGACAAAAAACAATAACAAAAAACAACAATGTGAGGACGTGATACGGATAGTATTATTAGACGCTCGGTAAAAGGAAAGCGTGATACGGATAGTGTTATCAGACGCTCGGTAAAAGGAAAGCGTGATACGGATAGTGTTATCAGACGCTCGGTAAAAGGAAAGCGTGATACGGATAGTGTTATCAGACGCTCGGTAAAAGGAAAGCGTG
>NC_069006.1:22288326-22290606 GCF_001194135.2 Octopus bimaculoides
GATATATATATATATATATATATATATATATATATATGTATACTTATAGATATGTGCGTGTGTGTGTGTACATATAGATATATATATAATTACATCTACACACATACGCGCGTGCACGCACATACACACACACACACACACACACACACACATTATTTAGAAATGTTGCTCCACTCCACTTCGGGGAGAAAGTTAAGGAAAAACTTTAATGTCAAAGGTTTAGTAATCAATCAAAGGAAAGAAAAAAAGGGAAAAGTAAGCAAGCAAGAAAGAAAGAAACTAACAACATGTCTTAGCATGTGTGTGTATATATGTGTGTGTATATATGTGTGTGTATATATGTGTGTGCAAGTGTATGCTTATGCGTGTGTGTATTTGTGCATATGTATATATAAATATGTATGAAATGGGTATGAAATGCAAAAGGTTAGCACTGTAACTGTAGTAGTGCTTGTTTTGCCCCATGTGGGCCCTGATTGTGCCGACCTCTTATGAAGGGTATTTTGGCCATGTTCATCTTGGCTTCTATTTAGGTACTGTTTGTGTATGCAGGAGTACATTATTTAAGGTGCCCTGCCTGTTTTAAAATGGTAGGGGGCGAGTTAAGGAATATTTGGTAGCTATTTCTAACAGATCAAGAGAGCATGTAGAAACTTCCATGTTATCTGTGTCCAGCATGTTTTAAGATGACAGAGCATGATCTAATGAATAGTTAGCAGCTATTTCTAGCAGATCGAGAGACCATGTAGTAATTTTCATATTACTACATGGTCTTACCCACAAATTTTATATAATATATTCCACACAATGCTTCATACTAACTATTCCATTATATATCATATATATATGATATTTACCACATGAACTATGATGAAAAAATATGGGAAAGATATGGTGTATAATTTTTTTGTGCTGGGATTCCTAGAGACATGTAATTTATTTTAAGGGTTATGCAAGGATAAAAACGTTGAGAAACACTGGTTTAGGTGGTAAGCTGGCATGCTTGTTAGCATACCGGGCATAATGCTTGGTAGTGTTTCTTCTGCCTTTTTGTTCTAAGTTCAAATTTCACCGTAGTCAACTTTGCCTTTTATCCTTTCAGGGTCAATAAATTAAGTAACAGTGAAACACTGGGGTTAATGTAATCGACTCGTCTCCTCCCCCAAAGTTCCTAGCCTTGTGGCAAAACTTTAAAATCATTATTATTGTTGTTGTTGTTGTTGCTAAGGCACTGAGATGGCAGGATCATTAGCATGGTGAGAAAAATGCTTAGTGGTATTTCATCCATCTTTACATTCTGAGTTCAAATTCCACCGAGGTTTATATTGCTTTTCGTCCTTTTGCAGGGGCCGATAAAATAAGTGCCAGTTGAACACTAAGGTTGATGTGATCAACTTACTCCCTCCCCACCAAAAGGTTTCAGGCCTTGAGACAAAATCTTGAAATCATTATTATTATTATAATTGCTGCAATCACTACAAAAAGTCAACGATAATGGTGATGATGATGATGATGATGATGATGACGATGATGATGACGATTATGCTGATAATGATATTGATGACGATGATAATGATGATGATAATGATGATGACGACAATGATGATGATGATGATGATGATGATGATGACAATAATAATGATGACGATGACGATGATATGTATGGTTGCTGTTATGGTTTAATATCCCATGATTGACAGTTGCTGACGGGACGGCTTCCAAGGTGCCAAGAACAGTACTCAATCAATGGTGTGACTGGGGATTTGGAGAGGCTAAAGAACAGGTGAGAGTTGAAATAATTGTAAACTCTGAAGAGAAAATCATGTTTCACCAACTTCCAATCCAATATTGATGCACAAATATCAGGAGAGACAATTATAAACAGTCCAAGTATATGTCTTTGATTGATAGAGTAAATTGTAAAAATACATACATTTAAGGGGAGGAGGGGTAAGGAGTTATGGGTGTAAAATAGATAGATAGATAGATAGATGGATGGATGGATGGATGGATAAATACATACAGATAGTGAGATATGGAAGTGAGGTGATTATTGGAGTGATATGTAGTTTTGATAGCTATAAGCTGATAAATAATATACATATTTTGATATTAAATATATCAAGGAATATATATATATATATATATATATATATTTATAAATACACATGTATATTTATATACATATATATACATATATAAGTTTATAAACACACACACATTTATATACATGTATATGTATGTATATATATATATATATATATATATATATATATATAT
>NC_069006.1:22292747-22295292 GCF_001194135.2 Octopus bimaculoides
TATATATATATATATATATGTAGAGAAACAATTAAGTTAATAAATAAATCAAATGTAACAGCTTGGGTTTCATATACAAAATATATATATCAGGTCATTAAGAATGAAATGTCCGATTTTGAATTGTAAGTTTATTTGACATTATCTCAACAAAACGCAATGCAGTCAATCAAAGTATGCACCTAAATTATCAACACAATTTTGCCATTTTATCGGTAGCTTATTTATGCTGGCAGTGAAGAATTCTGGAAAGCAAGAGGTGATGAAATCACAAAAAGCTGTTTTTGCATCTTCTTCAGATTTGATGTTTTTTCCTTGCAAAATGTTGCTCAAAGACTGGAAAACATGATAGTCAGTTGGTGCAAGGTCTGGTGAATATGATGGATGAAAGAGTACTTGCAAGTTCAGTTCCTGTAACTTGACTAATGTAAAATGAAGTGTCTTGCTCAAGAACACCATGCACTACCTGGGCCAGGAATTGAAACCAGTATCTTACAACTATGAGTGCAACATGCTAACCATTAGGTTATGGTTAGTCCACATTACTCCATGAAGAGCAGAAGGTTGGTTTTCTGGTTTCTCTGGTGTGTATATTCTTCCCTGCACAGAACACCAGTCCATTGCAGGGTTGCTCATTTTTGCCAGCTGAGTGGACTGGAGCAAAGTGGAATGAAGGGGTTCACTCAAGGACACCAATGCATTGCACCATCCAGGATTCGAAACCACAATCTCACAATCCCAAGTTTAACACCCTAACCACTAAGCCATGTGCCTCCATTAGGTATGCACCTTCACAAATCTGATAACGCAATCTAGTATGAAATAAACTATCTCTGAAAAGACAGGATGGTCATGGATGGATTGTCTTTGTTTATAAGTCTGCTTGACCAAGTTTGACCTGGTGTTAAACAATAACAACAGAAGCAGAATGCCAGAGTGAGGTGCAGTCAAGATAAAGTGGGTTTTTTTAGTATATTTTATCTAAGTCCATAGCAGAAGTTTGTCTTACAGCAACAGGAAAATGATTGTTGTGTGTCTGTTGTTTACATTTCTATATACAGGAATCATGAATAATAGTCTAGGGGAAACAGCAGCAACATGACAAGTTTCACTGAGCAATAGTTGTAGTAAGAGTAGTGGTGTTACTGGTGGTTGCAGTAGTACAAGGGAATATGTGTGTGTGTGTGTGTGTATGTATATATGTGTGTGTATGTATATATATATATATATGTGTGTGTGTGTGTGTGTGTGTGTGTGTGTGTGTATATATATAAATACAATATACAGATGTATATTACATATGTATATATGTATATATACATTTACAAAAGTTTTTTTATAAAAAACATATATGTACAGTATATACATACATATACATATGAATATATGTATATATATAAGTGCATATATATATATATATATATATATACACACACATATATATGTGTATACATACATACACACACACATGTATATAAATTTTTCTTTTCCTTTAGTATTTTCTGGAATGATTTTTTTTCCTTTCTTTTTCCCCTGTCTTTATCGTAATTCATTCAAGAAGTCTAAAAAAAGCCATGTTTGTCCAGACAGAATCTGTTCCATTATTTTACAGTGAAAGACGGAAGGAAAAATGATAGTATAAAACCAACACACCATTGATTTCTCTTTTTTATTTTATCATTGTGAACGTGTTGATGTTGTTGTTGTTGTTGTTGTTGTTGTTGTTGTTGTTAAAAGCAGTGATTGCTAAATTAGCAGAGCACCAGAAAAAATGGTTTATCGCATTTAATCTCATCCCTTATTACAATCAGAGTTCAAATCACACCAGGTTCAGTGAAGTACCGAGAACATACCAAGAAATTTGTATCAACTAAATTTGATTTATTATGTAGTCTCATGATCTATGCTAGAAATGATGATGATGATGATGATGACAATAATAATAATAATAACAATAATAATAATAATAATAATAATAATCATAATAATAATAATAATGGTTTCAAATTTTGGCACAAGGCTGGTGATTTTGGGTGAAGGAGTGAATTGATTGCATTGACTCCAGAGCTCAACCGGTACTTATTTCATCGACCTCAAAAGGATGAAAGGCAAAAACAGCCTCAGCAGAATTTGAACTCAGAATGTAAAGACAGACAAAATGCTTCTAAGTATTTTGTCTGGTGTGCTAACAATTCTGCCAGCTCACCGCCTTTATAATAATAATAATAATAATAATAATAATTATAATAATAATAATAATGATGATGATGATGATAATAATAATGATTTCATTTATTTGCCACAAGGGTGAAGGATAAAGGGGACAATACAGAGACAGACATGAGGATGAATTTTTAAAAAAAAAGGCAAAGTTCAATAAATCAAAGTCAGATAGTAAATGCAAAAATTTATGGGCAAGATGACAAAATTATTGGCCATCTCTTGAGTGAATACAGTAAGCTAGCACAAAAAGAGTATAACAATAATAATAATTGTTGAGAGATTTCTCTTTACACGAAATCATTGGTAGACTTGCTATACACAC
>NC_069006.1:22295631-22297420 GCF_001194135.2 Octopus bimaculoides
AATACGCTATATAGGTGCAGACATGGCTTTGAGGTTAAGAAGCCCATTGTTTTGGGTTCGGTTCCACTTGGCTAAATATATTCTGTTATAGTCTCAAGCTGACCAGTGCCTTCAAGATGAATTTGGCTGTTAGAAACTGTACAGAAGCCAGTCGTATATAATACATGTGTGTGTGTGTGTGTGTGTGTGTGTGTGTGTGTGTGTGTGTGTGTTTGTGTATGTTTGCATGCATGTTTTTGTGTCTCTGTGTCTGTGTTTATCCCATCCTCACCACCAGTAATGGTTTGTTTGCATCCTTGTAACTTAACAGTTAAGCAATAGAAACCAATAGAGTAAGTACCGGACTGAAAGACTAAATAAGTACGGTGGCCATGCTGGAACACCACCTTGGAGGCTAAAACTCTTCAAGGTGGTGTTCCAGCATGGCCACAGTCCAATGACTATAACAAAGGAAAATGATAACATCGGCAATGAGGAAAAATAATACAAACTAGAAAGAAAAATAAGAGCTAGGGGTTAAGACGGAAGGTAAGCAAGGAGGAGATAAAAATGAGAAGGAAAATGGGGAGGGAGAGGAGGAGAGGATGTTCAAGGAAGGTGGAGTAGAAAGAGGAGGAGGAGGAGATGTAGAATTAACAGAAAATGAGAGAGTAACTTGGTAAAAAGCGATAGAAGATAGAAGGAGAAGACGTCTTCCATGGGAGAAAGAGAGGAACAGTAAAGGAAAAAGGAAAAGCAAGAAAGAAAGAAATAAAGGAATGATAAAACTGTGCCATCTTGTACAATTGTGTGGTATTATATGGCAGTTATTAGGTTAGATATATCTGTGTATATCTTGCGGTGTAATTACATTCTTCAAAATGACTTCATTACATTTCTAACAAAAACTAAACTAATTTTTGTATGTAGAAATATACAAGAATGATATAAGAATAGGAGGGCAAGAGAAAATATACGCTACAAGAATGAGACAATATATCTCTTTATATACATGTATACATATGTGTATTAGTATACTGATATATATATATATATATATATATATATATATATATATATATATACATATATAAAAATATATATATGCGGTGATTATGATGTAGATGTACATAAGTGTATATGTATGTACATATATTACATATAGACGATATACATATATATATACATACACACACACATACGTACATACATACACACACACACACACACACACACACACACACACACACACACACACATACAGAGACATTCTCTCACACACAAGTATAATTTAAGAATAAGGCAAAGAATAAAGTAGAAGAATATGAGAATAAGATAAAGAAGTGAGACTAAATATAAGAAAATGTAAAAGACTAACAGAATACAACACACACACACACACACACACACACACACACACACACACACAGAGGAATAATACAAAATAAATGAATAAAGAACAACAATATAAGAATATAAGAATGCATAAACTAATACATAATAATGTAAGACAAAAATATTCCATATAACAAACAACAATAAGAAAAGAAAATATATAAAGTACAAAATAATATATTAATAAAAGACAAAGAATGAAGTACAACAATATATTAGAATAAAGAATAAGTAAAAAAAAATAGAAAACTCTCTTAAATAAAACAAAAAATATTAGAATGAGACTATATATATATATATACACACACACACATATATACATATATATATATATATATATGTATGTATATGTATATAAATACACACACACATATATGTATGTATATATATATATATATATATATATATATATATA
>NC_069006.1:22298616-22300805 GCF_001194135.2 Octopus bimaculoides
CCACTCATGCAACTTACTGCTTTTCTCCAATGTCAGCCCTGCTAGAACAAACAGACCATGAAAGACATCTCTGCTGCAACCATTCCATATTTATTCAGGTCTTACTTTTTTTACCCCCTTAACCCCTTAGCATTCAGACAACACTATCAAACGTAAGGCTTATTTATTCACATTGTTTTGGATTAATTATGCTTTGTCTTATAGCTTCAAGATTTCAACGATGTGATTGCTTATTTTTAGAATGACATTGCAGAGTAGGTGTGAGAGGCCTGATCTGATCAGTTTGACCATAAAACACGTAGAATATTTGGGCCTGGTATGGCTGGTTTAATACAATAGATAAGCACATGGCCTGAAATCAACCTTTTTTTAAATGAATCATCACTGGTGATGAAAAATGGATTGCCTACAATAACATCAATCAAAAACTGCCAGGGTCCAAGTGTAATGAACCAGCACAAACCACATCAAAAGCTGAATTGCATCAAAAAATGGTCATACTGTCAATTTGGTGACATTATAAAAGTGTTGTGTATTTTGAGCTGCTTCCAAGGAACCAAAAAATCAATTCAGATGTTTACCGTCAACAACTGGAGGAAGCAATCAAAGAAAAATGGCCAGGATTGGCAAACCCTAGAGGAATCGTGTTCCACCATGACAACACTAGACCACACATGTCTTTTCTAACTCGTCAAAAATTATTGGAGCTTGGTTGGAAAGTGATGTCACATCCACCATATAGCCATGACCTTGCACCATCAGATTATCACTTATTTTGAAGTTTAGTAAATTCTTTGAATGGTAAAGCTTTCAATGATAATGATGACCTGAAATCACACTTGCTTCAGTTCTTGTCTGATAAGGACCAGAGGTTCTATGAGTGCCGAATCATGAAGTTGCCAGGAAGATGGCAAAAGGTCATCAAGCAAAATGGAAAATATATAATTGATTAAAGTTCATTCTTTGTATGATAAAATTACTTTTAGTTCACACTAAAAAAAAAATTACTTTCTTGTTAACCCAATACATCTCAAACTAATGTAAATATTACTTTTGATTCTGTGCCTCTTCATTACAATAGCTTAAATAACAATATAATCAATAATTCTTCACTGCTTAGTAAACCTAGTAGTATGTGTAACTGTATGAATTGATATAATTGACCTTTGAGTAACATGTGCCTTTGGACAAATATATTATATAAATGTTCTGTTCAGACACCCAATGAACTATATTGCTATATCATTGCTAGATCATCAAAATTCATATCAAAATGGAATAATCACATATATTTTATCAATAATAGGCACAAACTACATAATATGTTAGAGAAAAATTTGGGGGGACCTTAAAGATAGTAATATTGATTATTTTGTGTTCAATTATACATATAAAGGGGATGTCAGCAGTTGTAATTTATGTTACATAGAGGTACTTGAAATCCTAAGAAGTAAGTCTGTCCTAATTAATAAACATAATGAATTATTAATCCATTGTCCATACCAATTTTATGAAACCTTATTGATGATTCCATTTAGCTAACTTATTTATTATAGTAAATTATATAAAATTAGGTACATATTTGTTAATTGCACTTCATTTCTCACTGTCACTATCATTCCTCTCTGATCTTTTTCCATACTTGTAGCCTTGCAACCCCTTTTAATCCTTTATAAAGGTATCAACTACTTGCTACAATATTAATCATCCATTTATTATCTCGTTCCTAACTATCTTAATGTTTCCCACTTCAATTTCTTACTTTATTATATAACTATTTATTGATACAGCATACTGCAATAATTTTATTATTTTATTATCATTCTATTATTTTATTATATTATAATATTACATTATTGCATTGTCATATTTTAACTATGATTTGACCTGGTATTCTTCATGATTTCATGGGATTTTAAACAGCCCCTTTAATTGTACATCTCTGCTTTGGTCTTTCTATATTTCTATATACCTGTTTGTTGTTTATACACCTGTCTTCATCTTTTGTTTTTCTGAAAATTTCAACTATATATATATATATAAATATACATATATATAGATTTGAAGATTGCTTGGAGGCACAAGACGTGTTATAAAAACTTGCCTAGACCCATGTCTCCAGAGCAAGAAACTATTAGTAGCTTGTAACATTATACTGTGTACATTAAATGATATACATATATATATAT
>NC_069006.1:22300890-22301660 GCF_001194135.2 Octopus bimaculoides
ATATCTTTGTTAGAGGTAATTTTATATCAACCTTTTGTATATGTTCTTAGTGTCCTTACTGAGATTTTGCATCATCCAGAATTTTCTAACAATAGAGTCTATAATATAATACATATTTCAATGATAATTTCTGACCATAATAATAATAACAATAATAATAATAATAATAATAATAATAATAATAATAATAATAATAATAATAATAATAATAATAATAATAATTCCCTAAATAATTTTTGAAATTTTGTTTCCATTTTTTAAAATTTTTTTCTGACTGCAAAAATTGGTTAAAATATCTTATTTCTTTATCCATTTTTTTTATTTGTAAATTTATTAATTTTTAATTTTTATAAATTACATTTGGTTTTGTAATTATCGAATGAAAAATAATTTTGAACTCACACTTATATACACACGCACACACACACACACACACACATGCACACGCACACACACAGACCTATAAAATAAAATATATAATACATATTAAATATATATAATATACAATATATATGTGTGTGTGTCAATACATTTATGTATATATACATATATATATTTATATATATGTGTGTGTATGTGTATGCATACATATACATGTATGTGTTTGCATGTATGTATGTATATATATGTGTATATATATATATATATATATATACATATACACATGCACAAGGACACATATACACACATATGCACACACATATATACATATATATGTATATAATGCACACATTCTTAGAATCAGACATAAATTGTTTCAAATTGGATCA
>NC_069006.1:22302738-22308017 GCF_001194135.2 Octopus bimaculoides
TCTATCCATGACCACACCCAACAACTACTACCCTACCCATCCACCCCTGCTCTATCTGAAAACAATTTAAATATGAAAACTAGACACTGTAAGTGAATATTGTTTTAACTATTTATTGGATGTTGTGGCAATCTTAGAGATGTAGAGTGGTTGTGGTGGGGAGATTGTGATGTTTATTGAGGTGGTGGCGGTGGTAGTGGTGGTGGTGGTGGTGGTGGTGGTGCTGTTAGTGGTGATTTAATAGGGATGGTCATACTAATAGTCATGGTAGTAGCAAAGAGAAAGACAATGGTGATGGTGGTGATATTGATATATGTGTGTGTGTGAGTGGTAGTGATTAAAATGATGCTGTTATTGCTAAAGGTGGGGGTGGGGATGGTAGGAGTGGTGGATTATTATGGTAGCAGTGTATGGTGGTGGCATTGATGGTGGAAATGAGTCAGTGGTGGTAGTCAGAGTTTTAGTAATATTTGTGGAATTGGTACCATGTTGGGTTCCAGTGATGGTGGTCAATCTAGAGTGGTTTTGGAGGTGGAGTGCAGGTTGTGGTTCTATTGATGTTAGTGATTTTGGTGGTGGTGGTGGTGGTGGTGATGGTAGAGGAGAGGGTAGTGGGGGTGGTAGTGGGTGTTGTAGAAGGGACAATATTAGTGTGTGTGTGTATGTGTGTGTGGAGGGGGTCACAGAGGGTGGGGTGGGGTCTAAGTGGTGTGATATCATGGCATTTCAGGTGTAGGGTATTGTTTTAGAAACAACACTATGACCATACAAAAAGTACATGTAATTTGATTTATATTAAAATTACACTTGTCTACACATCTATGTATGTGTAGACATACAAATATATAAGATATTATGTGTATATGTATATATATATATATATATATATATATATATATATATATATATACATGGACTGGCTCTTGTGCGGGTGGCACTTAAAATACACCATTTTGAGTGTGGCCATTGCCAGTACCGCCTGACTGGCCTTCGTAGGATTTTCGAGCGAGATCGTTGTCAGTGCCCCTGGACTGGCTCTTTTGTGGGTGGCACATAAAATACTCCAGTTTGAGCGTGGCCATTGCCAGTACCGCCTGACTGGCCTTCGTGCGGGTGACACGTAAAAGCACCCACTACACTCTCTGAGTGGTTGGCGTTAGGAAGGGCATCCAGCTGTAGAAACTCTGCCAAATCAGATTGGAGCCTGGTGTTGCCATCTGGTTTCACCAGTCCTCAGTCAAATCGTCCAACCCATGCTAGCATGGAAAGCGGACGTTAAATGATGATGATGATGATGATGATGATATATATATATATATATATATATACAGTGTATATAAATGTATAAACATATATGCAATTTCAATTTCCTACATACATATGTATTTCAGCACAAACATACATATATACATACATACACACACATAAAGACAGGTAAATTAATAAATAAATTGGTATAAGTTTACACACACATATACACACACACATTGATAGATAGATAGATAGATAGATAGAGAGAGAGAGAGAGAGAGAGAGAGAGATAGAGAGTGAGAGAGAGATAGGCAGACAGACGGACGGACAGACGGACAGACAGACAGACAGACAGATGGATAGACAGAGACAGACAAACAGACAGACACATACATACATACATACATACATACATAGACACTGTGTGATTTATCAGTATGTGTGGGCATGTGCGTATGCATGTGTGCACATACTTGCATTCATTTTTGTATGTAATTTTTTTTATATGTCTATATTTATATGCTTTATATAAATGATAGACTATTTTATTAAAAATTTTTTTTCAAATGGGGTGGAGTTTTTCTTTTGCTATTTTAATTTTTTTTATTTTGCCGGTTTCTTTTTCCCCCATTTGTTTTTTTTTAAAGAACTTTTGCATCATAATTTTGTTCACTAATAACAAAACAATTTCATTTTGAGTATTGCATTTGTAGATTACTGGTTTAACTCACAAGTAAGGTAAAGAAAACAAACCTATGATATATGTGAATGATGATACTACTACTACTACTACTACTACTACTACTACTACTACTACTAATAATAATAATAATAATAATAATAATAATAATAATAATAATAATAATAATAAAGTAACAATGACAATAATAACAACAATATTATAATAATAATAACTACAATAACAATAATAAAGTTATGATGATGATGATGATAACAATGATGATGATGATAATAATAATAGTGGGGATGAGAATTATGATGAGGATACCGAAGTGTTGTGGTGGGGCCTCAGAATTGGTAGATTTAGTGAAGCAATGCCAAATTTAGAGGTTTCCAAAAAACAAAAGAAGTGAATAAATGCATAAATAAATAAATAAATAAATAAATAAATGGATATAAATAAAAAAAAAAAATTTTCTCCAACTGTAGAGGCGGTTTATATTTTTTAAAAAATATTTGTTGTTGATAATTTGAATAGAATCTTTCAAATATTACATATTTCAGTGTGTGTGCGTGTGCGTGTGTGCGTGTGTGTGTGTGCGTGTGTGTGTGTGCGTGTGTGTGTGTGCGTGTGTAAATGTATTTTTGTGAGTGTTTATATTTGGGTTCGTGTATGTTTCTTGTGCAAGTTTGAGTTTGTGTGTTTGTGTGTGTAAGAGTGCATGTGTGTGTGTTTGTCAGTGTGTGTATCTGTGTGTAAGTATACATGTGTGTATGTGTGTGTATGCTTGTGTGTGTCTTTATGTGCAAGTTTACATTTGTGTGTATTTTGCATATGCACTTCCGTGTGTTTGTGTCTACCTGTCTTTGTGTGTGTGTATGTGTATGTGTGTGTGTGTGTGTGTGTATATGTTTCTTGCAAGAAATACATCTGAAGCAAAAATTTTTTTTAATGGATCCTCTAAATACTCCTGTAGATCTACTTGCATGACCCCCACCCAATCTTGTATTGACCCTCAGGGGTCATATGGACCCTGGCTAACATATCACTGAAGGGGTTATGGATAGCAACAAAAAGACTTTGATGAATCTAGCTGATTGACTGACCGGCCAAACAAGCAATCAAACAATCAATTAGTTAACTGGTCAAAGGATTAACCGATTGACAAATAAACAATAAAGAAGTGAAATAGAACTAGTGTGCATGTTTATTACTGACATATTGAACCTCCCAATATACAACAAAATATGTTTCCATACATCAAGAATCTTGTAAACTAAATACAAAAACTAGTAACAATGATTATCTACTAATTGAGCAAAGTTTAGTAATTAACAATATTAGATATATACCTGTTACTTTTTGTGTCGTTAATTACAAGATTTTGTTTTGATTGAGAATTCCTTTATGACATGTCTTCAAAATGTTTGCTGTTTTGATGTAATATATTTATATCAAGAGCTGAACAAACTCTACAAAGAGCTTCACACAATCGTCCATAATTAAAATTATTGGAAATGTATCGAAAGAATAATGTATATCTTCTTTGATCTTTTACATGATTCAATCATTGAACTGCAGCCACGGGTTTTAGTTCAACAAATAGAATCCAGTTCTTATTTTTATTATTAAGTCTGGTACTTACTCTATCGGTGTATGATGATAATGATGATAACGATGATGATGATGATGATGATGATGATGATGATGATGATGATGATGATGATGGCAGTTTCTTCATGTCTAAAGATCATGGGGGAGACCAGCCCACCTTCATGTGGCTATATAAACCAACCCTTGACACTGCAGGGCTTTTCTTCCTGCCTGTCCTGTTCTAGGTACATAGTTTAAAGTGGGGGTCAGTCTGTACGATCCGATCCCACACTTTAGGCTTGAAGGTCTGACCAAAATGGCTCAGTGGCTAAGACAGGTGCAGTGACCACCAAACTGTAGGTTTTTACTTTGGAATGGCCTTCTCCTAGGTGAAATACCATTAAGGGCTAAAGATCTCTTACCTACCCTGGTGTTCTTTGAAGGGCATGAAAGAGGACACTGGACCACCTGAGGGGTTTTCTCCTTGATTCGAGGTTGCTGTTGACTCCCCTAGTTTTTACCTTTCTCAAAGAACTCACAAGACTGTGAGGGTTTGTGCTTGGAGCTTCTTCCATAAACTGGTAGTTCATCCATAATTGGGACCCCTGACAAGTGTCATTGCTCCACAGCCGAGTAAACTCAGGAACGACAGTAGCTAGGAGGTAGTTCCACTCTCTTCAAAACCTTTCTAATTCCTGAACTAGGGCTTCCACTGCTGGATGCAATCTTAAATCATATCCAGAACATTTAAAGTCATACAGTAAACATAACACTTATGTAAACAGCTGAAGTCATATATAGTAGCATTTAAAAAAGAAATGAGATGGTGTTGGTGGGAGACAAGGAAGAAAGTTTTGAAGTAACATAATGTCGATGGCAAAATTTCAGCTGATAACCTATTGACTTGTAATCCAACATTTTAATCAGTTTTTGGATGTAGGGATAGGGAGAGATGATGCTGATGGTGGTGTGTGTGTGTCTATATGTAGAAGGGAAGTATTAGGATGAAGAAGAAGCAGACAAACAACAAAGAGCTAAACAAATAAAAAAAATTAATTAATTACTATTATATGTGAATAATCTGGATGCTAAAACTATGATTAATAACAAATCTGATATAATTCTATAATAATTTCAAATAAAAGTATTGTGGTTTCAAATAAAATATTTTTTAATCTATTTATTTTTTTTTTTAAATTAAATTATGTTTTTGATTGATTTTTTTTTTCCAATTTATATTTAAGCAAAAGAGAAATATATTAATTTTGTTAGTTCTTAAAAAATACAACTTTTGTAACAATTTTTGCCAAAGTAAATAGGTCGATAAATAATTTGATTTCAAATTTTGGCACAAGGCCAGCAATTTTGGGGAGGGGGTAATTCGAGTACATCGACCCCAGTATTCAACTGGTACTTATTTTATCAAACCTAAAAGTATGAAAGGCAAATTCGACCTTGGTAGAATTTGAACCCAGAATGTAAAAATGAATGAAATACCACCAAGCATTTTGCCTGGCCCATTAACAATTCTGCCAATATATGTGTGTGTGTCTGTGTGTAATATACAGGGTTGGCCAAAAGTCACCTGATAGTAAATCAAAACCATTTAATTTCAAGATTAAAACAAAAAAATTATTTTATATGAGACTTCGTCAATAAATAGACAAGAAAACAAATGGTGATTTTAACACACAGCATTCAATTATTA
Organism: Octopus bimaculoides; assembly: GCF_001194135.2. Taxonomy (NCBI): domain Eukaryota; kingdom Metazoa; phylum Mollusca; class Cephalopoda; order Octopoda; family Octopodidae; genus Octopus; species Octopus bimaculoides. Next base: position 22,307,973 of record NC_069006.1, read on the forward strand.
AACATTCATAATTGGAATGAATAAATAAAATTAAATATTAAGTAT
>NC_069006.1:22312309-22314809 GCF_001194135.2 Octopus bimaculoides
TATATATATATATATATATATATATATATATATATGTATGCATGTATGTTCATGTATATATATATGTATATACATATGTATATATATGTGTATGTACATGTATGTACACACACACACATATATATATATAGGGGTATACAGATACATACACACACAAACACACTCTAGTTATTATCTTGTCGTTTTCTTCTCAATTATGGAAGCACAGACATTTTCTACACATCATACAAATAAAATTCTTGCTACTCCAGCCCCACATCACACAAAAAAATATAACATATACTAAGCAATTGTATAAAAAAATAAACTAAGAGTATAAAATAAAAATAAATGACAATTTTATGAGCAACTAACTTTTTGAATTAGATTTTTGTTTCAATCAGATATATTTAAGAAGAAATAAATTTGTAAAATAAGTAAAAAAAAATACCAAATTTAAAAAATTATAAATGAATTTTTAAAAATTGAAAAGAAGTTTTTTTTTAAATTACAAAAAAAATTGAAAGAAAAAATTACAAAAAAAATTGTTAAAAAAAATTTTAATAATAAATTTTAAAAAATGAATATAAAATAAATTTTAAAAAATAAAGAGAAAATATATTTAAGACACTAAATTTTTTTAAAATAAGTTAAAATAAAATTCAAAAGTAAATTATAAGAAAATAAATTTAAAATAAAACTCTAAAATTTTTGTGAAGAAAATGATTTAATTTTTTTTTTTAAATTACCCCTCTCCAAATTTGAATTTAAAAAATCTGTAAAAAATTCATATATAAAAGCGTTATTAAACCATCATTATAATCATATTATCATCATTATGTTTTAACATCCCCTTAGCTTGTATGATTTGTACAGAATTTGTTGAGGTGTGATGGTTAAGAAGTAAAGAAGTTTGCTTCCCTGTGTAGTTCAGTCTCAGTTAGTGCCACTGACCCTTTGGCTGCTATTTCTAGCTGGTCAAGCAACTACATAGACGCTTGGAGGCCCTTTGCAGTACTGGGCGATGGTGGTGTGGGTAGTGTTAGACTGGGTGATAGACTAAGTCTATGACCCCAAGATTTCAAGGAAGGTTGCTTACGAATATATCAAGAAGAGAAAGAAGAACAAGTACACCACTAAGAATAATAACAACAACAACAACAACCACGACCATAACAACAAGAAACAATAACACGAAGAAGGAAGAATGAGAAGACAATAATATTTAGTAAGGAATTGGAATGATGGAGTTGGAGGAGTTGGACAAAAAAAAAAATACAAAATTGCAAATAACCCACAAAAAACACAACAAAAAAAAAACACGCTATGTAATGTCAGGAAGAAAGGGATGCTAAGATAGTGCAATATGGGTAATTGTTGGGCTAGGGGTGGTTGGGTAGTAATTAAATAATGTCCTTTTCTCTCAGAGTGGCGGAAGGGGTGGGTAGGTGGTAATTAAATAATGTTTTGTTTTTTTTTCTCCTTAAGTAACGAGGGTGGGTTGCTTATTGTTTTTTTTTTCCTTCCGCTGTTTTTCCGCTGCAATTTGTTTATCTCTGACGGTTGTTAGATTAAGATTAAGATGGACTGTATGTTATTTTGTTTCCAATGAAATTATTACATCTGTCGTTATTGTTATCTCGTTATTGTTTTAATGGTTGTAAATAAACAATTAATAAATGTATACTTCAGGGGCTACTTTAGATGATGGCCTGATAATATTTTTAGCATCCACAGGGTAAATAGTCGGTGGCCAGGCCTACTTGTCCACCCACCACCCCTAACTAAGGTTGGCGCCATTGGCACTATCTTTTATCTGCTGTCTTTGACAACTGATGTTGGTGTATTTATGTCTCCATAACTTAGTGGCTCAGCCGAAGAGAGCAACAGAATAAGTACCAGACTTTGAAAATAAGTTTTGGGATCAATTCATGCAACTAGAATTCCTCAAGGTGGTGCCCCAGTATGGCCACAATCTAATGAATGAAACAAATAAAATATATATACAGGGTGGCCCAAAATTAGGTTTATAGTTATCATGTAGGCACTTTAAATTTCTTTTAAAACATTTTATTACATTTAAATTTCTATCTTACAATTAACTAAATTAGCATAGAATAATAGTTTCATATTTTTTTTATAATTAAGCTCTAAACTGTTAATATATGAATGCGAAAGAGATAGTTGAATCACTGTAAACTTTCTTTTGGGCCACCCAGTATATTCAGCTGTAATACCAGTAGAGGTGATTATAAGACTAGAATTCAATTCGATTTAGAAAGAGGACAGAAACACACACACATATACACACACGCGCATGCACACACACATGCGCATGCACACACACACACATATGTATATATACAAAAGGCTTCTTTCAGTTTCTATAAATCAAACCCTCTCACAAAGCATTGGTTGACCCACAGCTATAGTAGAAACTAGGAATCTCTTGTCCAAAGGTGCCATGCAGAGGGACTGTACCATGCAGAGAGACTGTATATAAATGTGACACTGTATATGT
>NC_069006.1:22317910-22319837 GCF_001194135.2 Octopus bimaculoides
TATATATATAAGTTTATTGTGGAAGGATCTGATTGAATTTTCTAGTCTATTTCTTCTGATAATTCTGTGTTTGATCACAATTTATTTTGATGTAATGTTAACTTTCAGCTGTGATATTTTTCACAAAGGATATGTTTTATGCTATTGTCTTTGTGTGAATGAAGTACATGGATCAGTGCACAGAGACACACAGCTGTACACACACTCTCTTTCTCTCACACACAAACACTTGTTCAAATATACACACATGTGAAACATGTTGTTGTGATGGTGGGTGAGTTGAGAAATCTGAAATGCAATGGGATGAAATGAAACATAGTGAAGCTACATGGTCAACAGGAAATTTATATATGTATGTATGAAGTATATATATATTATAATATGCAGACATTCATACATTATATATAATTATATATATTCTTTTATTTGTTTCAGTCATTTTACTGTGACCATACTGGAGCACCGCCTTTTAGTTGAAGCAATTGACCCCAGGACTTATCCTTTGTAAGCCTGGTACTTATTCTATTGCTCTCTTTGGCCAAACCACTAAGTTACAAGGACGTAAACACACAAATATTGGTTGTCAAGCGATGGGGGGGGGGGCAATCACAGACACAAAGACACACACATAAATATATACATATACAACAGGCTTCTTTCAGTTTCCGTCTACCAAATCCACTAACAAGGATTTGATCAGCCTGAGGCTATAGCTGAAGACATTTGCCCAAGGTACCACACAGTGGGATCAAACCGGGAACCATGTAGTTGGGAAAGAAACTTCTTACCACGGAGCCTTGCCTTATTTGGTATTTTTAAACACTATATTTTAAAAGGGATTTCTCCAGGATGAAAAATCACAGCTTCTGGTATTTAAACAACACAGCTCAAATATATCTGAGAAATATTTGAACCTGTGGAAAGCATTTCAGTGCAGCTTCTCACCATTTTGTCTTAAACAAGAATTTTTTTTATCTCCATGGCAAACTGCAGAAATAAACCTTTTTACAGGTTCAAATTTGTCTCAAAGATATTTGAATGGGTAACGAGTTTGTTTGCTTTCAGTTACAGCTTCACGAATCTACTCACGAACTGTATTACAAATATTATTGCTTTTTTTTATCTGAACATATTATATTAGAGATATTTTAGATATTATCTTACATAATTTCATTTTATTATATTAAAATTATGAAAATTTGCATTGTCAATTTGCAGAAATATTTTTTTATTTTTTATAATATCATGTTGGTTACTTAGCATGTGATTATTTACTTGTTTACTTCCTTCTTAGTAATAATAATAATAATAATAATAATAATAATAATAATAATAATAATAATAATAATAATAATAATGATGATGATTATGATAATAATTGCAATAATAATAATAATAATAATAATAATGATAAATATAATGATAATAATATGTTATCCTGTTGCACTTGTACACATTTTTACTTTTACATCTAAGTTCTAATTAAACCACTTTCAAAGTTAGTGTGATATTTATATCTTTTTTTGTATTTTTATCATATATTTTTTTTTTTTCATCATCTTTACTTGTTTGACAATTCTCTGTATGAAGAAACTATTTCACGGAAAGTTATAATTATTTTCTGATTGTTTTTTAATTCATTTTAGTCATTTTGTTAAAATTTTCAAGTTATCAATCAACTTTAGTTTGCCACATTTCAACACGTTTGTGAACGTTACTTGAAATTTTCTTTAACTTGCTTTGTCTTGCCTTTCTTTCCTTTTGTATTTTTATCCCCAACACAAATGCAGTCAAAATTACTGTGATACACAGTTTGGCTTTTAACCCCAACTTCTTTCTTCACAGCATTACAATAATTTGATATTTTATTACCCTTAATCCATGTGGTTCTTAAAATCTTTTATCTATCTATCTATATATATATATA
>NC_069006.1:22326363-22329220 GCF_001194135.2 Octopus bimaculoides
TTTATTTCTTGTTTTACCTACATATTGGAAAAACAAATGTAATGCCTAAACTGCCTTCCATATCAGCATCGCCATCACCATAACTATAACTCTGCTCTCTACTATTCTTCCTCTCTTTTTCTCTCTCTCTCTCTCTCTTTCTCCTTTTCTCTCTCTCTCTCTCTCTCTCTCTTTAACTCCCTTCCTTTCTCTCTCTTTCTCTCCTTCTCTCTCTCTCTCTTTAACTCCCTTTCTTTCTCTCTCTTTCTTCCCAATTCCACTATTACTAACAAGTAGTCTGCTACCACTACCACCACTTCCACTACTCCTACAACTACTACCACCATGCCCACCATCACTTTATCATCCCCCTCTCATTTATACCATTGCCAACAAGAACCCCCACCATCAATAAAAACTGCACCACCATCACCACAACCGGTACAATCATGACCACCATCAACACTATCACCAACACCACAACCATTACTACCACTACCACAATCACCACACAGCCACCACAACCATCACCACCATCAGCAATGTCACCACCACAACAACAACCAACATCATCGCCACCATCATCACAAAACGCCAGGAACCTTACACTCTCCTCGTTTTTAACCACATCCACCGTCTCCATCTATATTACAGAAGCCATCAACGCATTCACCATCATGTCCATTGAAGTTACCAGCCCCAACGATGAAGTCATTATCAGTCATCACTAAAGGTTCTCATAGAAGCAGTTCTTCAGTCAATTCTGCCTGTAGGGCATACAGAAAGTTGACCCTTGCCATTGAGTTGTCTATAGCTAATCTCAATTTCATTATTCCAGTGCATGCCCTAGCTATGACAATTATTTTATCAACTGATTTCTCAGCTAAAAGTATGCTTAATGCACCCCTGCTTTCATTATTACTCTTTCAGAAGAATTTGCATTGCTCACGCAATTGGCACGTAGAAACATCCATTACAGTCTCAGAGTGGTTGACATTAGGAAGGGCACCCAGCCATAGGAAACCATGCCAAATCAGACTGGAGCCTGGTGCAGCCTTCCAGTGTGCCAGCCAAGTCAAACCGATTGTAACATCAATGAAAATATCAACAGAAACAAAAACAAAAAAGCCACAACAAAACCGACCAAGATTCTTTCAAATATTTTTTTATGCGTGCAGTGAGGTAAGTGGTGGTCATGGTGGATAACTGAAGATGTATTAATGTTAGAGACAGACATTTAATTATTTTAACGAAGTTAAATTCTCAACATTATTATATTATCGCATCTGGTTAACATTTTCTCATAACATTTAATCTTAACTGTTAGGTTTTGTTTTTTTTCTTTAGTTCAAATACTTTTAAGAGAAGGAAAGAAAAGATATAAAAAAAAAGAAAAAACAGACAAATGCATATAGTAAGTAGAAGCTTGCAATGAAGCAAGCGGTCAGCAGGAGAAATCAACAAAGAAAGAACCACTGGTCAGCAAGTGCATTGGCCTGTTAGTTCTGCAGAGTTTAAGGGAGCTGGGCCCATCTAGGTCACCACTCCAAGAGTGGAGGCACATGGCCTAATGGTTAGCATGTCTGACTCATGATCATAGGATTGTGGTTTTGATTCCTGGACCAAGCAACACATTGTGTTCTTGAGCAAAACACTTCATTTCACAGACAAGAAAGTAATATTTCGAACGCAGTATCACCATGAAGACAGCAGAAAAACTGGATATTATTATCCTTGGAAGACGATATAAAAACACACACATATATATATATATATATATTTATTTGCTCAAAATAATAGAGCACTTAATATAAGTTCAGTTATATATTCTTTTAGAATATTCCTTATAAAATTATATATATATACATACATATATATATATATATGCATATATATGTATATATATATATATATATATGTGTGTGTGTGTGTGTGTGTAAATATATATATTTATATGTATGTATATATGTATGTGTGTGTGTGTATATATATATATATATATATATATATATATATATATATATGTGTATATATATATGTATGTATGTATGTATGTATGTGTGTATATATTTGTGTACAAGTACTGACAAGTTTTATGTGTGGGTTTATGTCACTGTAAATGTTGTTTAAAAAAAATCAAGGGGGGGGGGGCTTTATCCTTAATAGCTACACTGCTGCATATAAACAACATCATTGCATCACATCATGTGCATTGGTGCGCAACATTTGAATCAGACGAGTTAATTAACAGGCCTTATTCTGTAATACAATATCCTTTGTTTAACCCCTTTGGCTTGCCAAAACATCCAGTCAACTGCATTATATTTTAATGTGTGAATCCATCTACTTCTCTGTTTTCATACAGCACAACAATTTTGTGTCTCTGTATGTATGTATATATATATATATATATATCTATATATATATATATATATATACACACACACAGTCACACATATGTGCATTTAAACAAGTATGAATATATGTATATGCATATGTTTGTATATATATATATATATATATATATGTATATATATATATATATATATATATATATATACACACACATACATATATATATATGTTAATATAGATATATATACACTTTATACATATGCATAAATATGCACAAATATATATATATACCCATACAGCAAGATGGATACAGATAGATAGATAGATAGATAGACAGACAGACGGGTGGGAAGGCTGGCAGGCAGACAGACAGACAGATAGGTATAAGAAATTGATCAACAAGTATATATCATTTGTTCTCCATATATGATTTCCTATTGTGGTTATTTGCACCCTCTGCTACAGTGACATCAGTAGTAGTCATACATCCAATTGTACACAGAAGATATATGATATACATATA
>NC_069006.1:22336476-22339916 GCF_001194135.2 Octopus bimaculoides
TATATATATATATATAGTCACTATGAGGATATATATATATATATATGTATATATGTATGAAAGTATATGTGTGTAAGACTATGTTTTTGTATGTGCCTGTGAATGTGAGTATATGTATCAGAATATATGATTATGTGGTTCTGTGTGTGTGTGTGTGTGTGTGTGTATCTAAGTGTCTATTGTTAGTTATGAGGAAAAATGAAAGTTAAAATTTGAGAATATAATGTAACAATGTAGACTTTGATAATAACGTTGATCTATCTGTGTACGTGTGTGTGCATTTATGTGTGTGCATTATTATTAGCATACAAATACTGATCCAAGTACAGCTTTTGTATGCTGAAGTGTATGTGTTAGTCTGTGTATATCAGAATCATTGTCGTTTTCGTCGTCTGACCACTTTTTCCATGCTTGCATGGGTCAGGCAGGGAGGGTCCAGAGTGTACTAGTCATATATTCAATTCCTCCCTAGGGATTGCATAATTTTTCTTCTTATTTTCTTTTTGTTAAAATGTGGGTCCTAACTAAAAATAACATCATATGTACATTGCCCAAATACCTAGTCAATGACAAAAGTATATGTGCTTGGTTCTATATGGTGTATAAAATTACATGCAACAAATGTAGCAAATCCTACGTCAGAAGTGCCATCAGACAAGTACACATCAGACAAGTGCACATCAGACAAGTGCAAAGGCTTCTTCTGTCAAAAAATACATTTGGGAATTCCACACCAAGACAGCCAGGTTTCCATTGAAACCACAGAATGAAACATTGGGAACCTGAGAATGAAAAAGGCCATCTTAATTAGCAAGACCAAACCACAAGCACATACAATAGTTGAGTTGAATCGTTTCTGAAATAATTTCATTAAGAGAAACCATTTAGTTTCATAACATGGTCATGTTAAGAAAAGATGTACAAAAAATATAATTAGTTACTTACCTTATTTATTAATTAATTCGATTCTTCAGCTTGCATTGCAAATATATTTATGACATTCTCATACAAATCTTCTGTTTTAATTAGGAGTAAGTCTTTTACAGTTGACTTAAGAATCAACCCTGAAAGTCCTTTCTCTCCTGTTGTATTTCTTTGATCAGTTGTAATTCTCTTCAATATACAAAAGGACCTATCTAGAGAGATAGATGTAGAAGGAATTGTCAAAGTCAAACTGCAACTATTGAAGAGTTCGGGCATAGCTTCAATATGATCATTTATGTAGATATAATGCATCAAATTGCCTAAGGTTTGCTTTTTAACAAATTGTCAAAAATAAAAAATTTACAAGTGTTTTTTAAAGAATTCAAAGCATCTACTGGAAATCTTTTGCAATATTCTTCAGCTTTGCTAAAATTGCAAAGTTCCATGAATTTACGCTCTTTTAAGGATGAATATCTTGTTTTTAATTGGTCAACTATTGTGCCAATAAATTTGTTGTAGAGCATTTTATAAAATTGTTGTGGGTCGATAGATTTATTCCTGGATCTTTTGATTTGCATTGTTGCATTGATTCCATAGTTTTCCCCTAACATTTCTAAAAATATTGAAAAATTGTCCAGTTTATTTTCAAGCATGTATTTTCGAGTTGTAGTTGTATGTGTTTGCTCTTTAGAATAGACTATATCAAAACTTTTTGTCTGAAGTATGTTAAGACATCAGTGAAAGAAATATATCACTAAATACTTCAAATGAAAATATGCATATACTTTATATACGTAGATAAGTGTGAAAACGAAATTTGTTTAGGGGGTGCAAACCCAGTCCAAGCCAGGATGTACAAAGTGATTTTCATTGCCCCCGCCAAAACTTTTAGGGGATGCACTTTCTCCCCTTACACCCTCTGTTCCTAAGCCTATGTATATATGTGCCTTTGTTCACCTTCGTGTATCCATTGGTCAGATAGCTGTGTGTGTGTGTGTGTGTGTTTGATTGTAGGTTTGGGTATTGTGTGGACAGTAATGTATTTGTGAAAGTGTATGCAGGCAAGAATGGTTAGTATGTGTCTATGTGCTAACTTTATGAGTGATAGGTTATGCAAGGTTTATATATTGTAGTATGAAAGTTTTCTATGAAAATTGTGACTTTGTGTGTGTGTGTGTGTATGTGTGTGTGTGTGTGTGTCTTTGTGTATGGCTTATTGCGTTTGTGTATGTGAATATATGAGTGTTGTTTGTAGAGTTAATTTACGTATGTGGTTTTATTTTATTAATATGTGTGTGTTTGTATGTAGGCAATTTATCATGTTAGGTTACATGAATGATTATGGGTGTGTGTGAGTACATATAATGCAAGTATTGTCCAATGTTTTTGTCCTGCTAGTTTGTGTATTTGTGTGTGTAAGTTGTGTGTGTGTGTGTGTGTGTGTGTAAGTTTATGTGTGATATCGGGTAAATTACTGTGGATGTATGGGGGTGTAGACTGGATTGAGTTAGGTAGCAATGTTGGAAAAGTATTTTAGGTGAACTGCCAAAATGCCTGCAGTAGTCTAACATTTCTGAGCATTTCATTCAATCTGTTGTCATCGTGAAATAATATCAATAATTTCTCACTTAATCAAAGCATTCAGTGTAGATTTGAATGAAAATTACTTATATACATAAAAAGAAGCATCACCAAGATTTGTCCTTTAGTTTCTTAACTCTACAAATCCTGTTTACTTTAAAAACCAGACTTTTCTAGAGAGGTGTGAGGCAAACTTTCCTCCAAGTTTCTTAAATGTATGAATATGTTGATAAAAACGAACTTTAAAGTAGTTATTTGTTAAGCCTATATAACTCCAAGGGCACATTGTTATTGTCAGGTTGAACTTTTGTGCAATTACCATTAAGGTGGATATTGCTTGTGATTATACAGTTACAAGTAAAGAGATAGGGCTGCCTACATTATTGTTGTCATAAAGATTGCAGGTGTTACAATACTAATGAAACTTAATGTTTACAACATGAATAGCTTACTTTACTTGTGTGTCTATGACAAAATATATTTATGTTGATAGTTGTGTGTGTGTGTGTGTGTGTGTGTGTGTGTGCGTGCATGCACGTGAGTGTGTGCGTGTGTGTATGTATGTGTTGTGTGTGTATCATTATCATAATATAACGTCCACTTTTCCTTGCTTATATAGATCAGACAGAACTTGTTGCAGCAGATTGTTTTTACAGCTGGATGCCTTTCCTGTCACTAACCCTCATCTCTTTCCAAGCATGCTTATATTTCCGCATGAGCAGATATGATTTTCACAGTAGACTGGAATTGAACAAAACTGATTTTATGAGAATGGTGCTTATTTGCAACCATCATGTGAAGTCAAATAGGGATATACACACACACACACATAGATACATACATGACACACACACACATATATATATACACACATATACATATGTGTGTGTGTATATGTATATATATATATATATATATATATATATATATATATA
>NC_069006.1:22341376-22344725 GCF_001194135.2 Octopus bimaculoides
AGGAGGAGGAGGAGGAGGAGGGGAGGAGGAGAAGAAGAAGAAGAAGAAGAAGAAGAAGAAGAAGAAGAAGAAGAAGAAAGCAGAGCTGAGAGGTAAAGCCTGTATAATATAAATTCTGCCAAAAAGATCTTGCTTTCCTCCTTTCTTTTTATTTTATTTTTTAATTTTTTATTTTTATTTTTATTTTTATTTTTCAAGCAGTTTGTTCTTGTCAAAGAGATATGATAGAACTTCTGCTCAACTGAAGATTAAAAGTGAACTTTGTAGCAAGCAGTGATGCAATTGGCACAGTGACAAAAGTCTTTTGGAGCCAAGCTTTTTTGGATACATATTGACTTATTGACAAATTCAACATACTGTAGTTTTGGCAGTCTGGGGAACTTGTTTGCGTCAGTGATCAGAAAGACAAGACAGTTTTCTGATAACAGCGGAAACCATAATATAAGAATAGCTTACAAAAATAGTTATATTGTTGAAACACAGGAAATAGTGGTGAATGGTAGATTTTTGACTTGGTTCTCAATGCAATGCAATAAGGCGATCAATTTCAACCATAAGCTAGCACAAGCTCAATCATTCTTTGTTAACGAAACCAAAATTTTTATTAGTTCATTCAGATGGTTGCAATTCTGCAGGAGGTTCCATTTCTGGTCCACTCAATCAAGAAAGGGATATAAAATCAAATTTTATGACAAATGTATCGGAAACCAATGCAGAATTTCCCTTCATTGAAGAAATCTCTATTTTTGTGAATAGGAAGCAAAGAATGAGACTCAAACTGACCTTTGAGAAAGTTGGGGTTTTTACTGATTAGAATAAAAATAAAGTTGGAAGCTCTAACGTAGGGACCAACCCATAAATATGCGATGGACTTCCATCTCTTCATGATGTACTAACTTGGCTCTCTTCACTGAATCTGTTTAGTTGTCTAATAAATTTGTTTGTTTCTTGAATTAATGTGGAAAAGTATTTTTATCATAGTGTTTTATGTTTCTTTTTTTCTTTTGTAGTTCTGTTCTTTCCCAGCAACTTTGTTTCATTTTCAAAATTTGAATAAATTTTTCCTCCTTTCAGACATATGACAATGAAGTGCCGAGTATAAAAACAAGAAAATTGCAGCAAAGCTGTGTGATATTGATGTCAGACATAGCATGCAGACCATCATATAACTTTTTTGTTCTCCTCTTCCATTTTACTTTGACATACACATTGCATTTTTATTCTTCTCTTCCATTTTATGAACTCAGTGTGCCTATGCACATTGCATTGTCATACTTCTCTTTCCGGTTCCTATTCAAAACTATTTACGCATCACAACCATCTCACAAACGTATATTTGTGAGGAGCACTTTGCGCTCTGATGGTTGTGAAATAAAATTTAGCAATTCCAACACCTGCTTCTCTTTAATTTCATTTAAGGTTTCAAAGCTGCCAAAGCCACTTGAAACATTTGCACTGTGTATGGAGAAGGTGCTATTACTGAAAGAGCTGCACAGAAATGGTTTCCATGCCTCAAGGAGAGGAAATTTAACCTCACAAACACTCCACATCTTGGCCAACCTGTTCAATTCAATGATGATCTTGAACCAACTCATCCATGAGGATCCATGTTTATCCACATGGAAGCTGGCCCAGCAGATGGAATGTTTTCATGGTACCGTCACCTTAACTTGATGGGTGATGTCCAAACAATCTGGTTTGCAACACAGCATACTTCTTCAACACAATGACACTCACACCACCATGATCCTAATTTGACCAAAAATGTTATTCAAAAACTCATTTGGGAAGTTCTACTACGTCAATCATATTCTCCGGGTATAGCACCTTCGATTATCTCTTTTTTTATCCTTTTGGTCACTCTCCAAAAGTCTGCGAGACATTTCATTCAATAATGATGTAGAGCTGAAACATAGCTCAATGAATTCTTCACTTCAAGAGCCACTGATTTCTATCATCAAGGCATTGACAAGCTTGTCGAATATTGACAAGAAGCCATGAACAATGAAGGAGAATATATTATTGACTGATTTGTTAAAACTGTTGTTGACAAATAAGAATTAAAATAAATAGATAAAAACAGAGGAATTTATCCGACAACCCTAGTTAAGGTGAAAAACTGGCACAATTGTTAAATGTAGAGAAAATGATAATGAAATAGATGCACGCATGGCTGTGTGGTAAGACGTTTTCTTCCAAACTCCATGGTTCCGGGTTCAGTCACACTTATGGGATTTCGAGTTAATACCTTCTATAATAGCTTTGGGTTGACCAAAGCATTGCGAGTTGAATCAGCACGTGTTTATAACTGGTATAATGACTCTCCTGATACATAATATCAAAAGAGTGTGTACTTATTCATTGGAAGCAACAAAATTGCATGACTAATTTAATTCTAAATATTCATAATGCTGATATCATCAAGAATGGTAAGGTAATGAGCTGACAGAATTGTTAGCACACCGGACGAAATGCCATTAAGCATTTTGACCGATGTGCTAACGATTCTGCTTAATGCTTAATGGTATTTCATCCCTCTTTATGTTCTGGGTTCAAATTTGGCCGAGGTCAACTTTGCCTTTCATTCTTTCAGGGTCGATAAAACGAGTACCAGTTGAGTAATGGGGTCAATTTAATTGACTTACACCTACCCCAAACTTGCTGACCTTGTGCCAAAATTTGAGATCATCATCATCATCATCATCATCATCATCATCATCATCATCATCATCATCATCATCATTATCATCATCATTATTTCATCTGTTCTTATGCTCTGAGTTCAATTTCTGCCAAGGTTGACTTTGCCTTTCATCCTCGCAGGGTCAATAAAATAAGTACTAGTTGAGCACTGGGGTCGATGAAATGGACTTAACCCCCTTGTATATATACAAGGGTGATGAGTGCAATAACTTTCTGGGGCTGAAGCAGTGCAAGGACATTAAAAAAAATAATAAATAAATAAAAAACTAGTTATGAAAATCACACCTAGTTCTTCAATAGACAACTGATGAAGGAAGGGAGCTTCTGTGTTGCTGCATGACCTGCTAGAAATAGTAGCAAAATCTCCCTCAAATTCCATCCTACCATTTTATGTAAGGACATGGCAATTTAGATAATGCACAATTGTGCAACCGATATGATGGCACCCTGGGGTTCTTAATGTTGTTGTTGGTGGTGGTGTTGTTGTTGGTGGTGGTGTTGTCGTTGTTCTCATTATTGCTGCTACTACTAGTAGAAGTAGTAGTAGTAGTAGTAGTGGTGGTGGTGGTGGTGGTGGTGGTGGTGGTGGTAGTAGTAGCAGCAGCAGCAGCAGCAATAGCAACAGCTGTAGTGGTGGTGGTAGTGG
>NC_069006.1:22346110-22347115 GCF_001194135.2 Octopus bimaculoides
CGATTTCACCAGTCCTCAGTCAAATCGTCCAACCCATGCTAGCATGGAAAGCGGACGTTAAACGATGATGATGATGATGATGATATATATATACGACGGGTTTCTTTCAGTTTCCCTCTACCAAATCCACTCACAAGGCTTTGGTCGGCCTGAGGCTATAGTAGAAGACACTTACCCAAGGTGTCACGCAGTGGGACTGAACCCGGAACCATGTGGTTGGTAAACAAGCTACTTACCACATAGCCACTCCTGCGTCTTATATATGTGTATGTATGTCACTGTATGAAAATGTGCTTTGTTGTGGCCCTAAGGGTTTTTAACTTTTATTTCTAGCAATGTAGGTGCTACCATACACCCTCAGTCACAATTAGCGATAATTGAATTTTTCCTTTTCGGTTTTATATTTTGTATAGCCACCTTCATTATTTTATATATAAGATATATGTCTATATGAATGTATATATATATGGTTATATATATATATCTATATCTATATTTATCTGTGTGTGTGTGTGTGTGTGTGTGTGTGTGTGTGTGTGTGTGTGTGTGTGTGTGTGTGCAGGTGTGTGTATTCCAACAGAGTGGCATGTTCCAAAACAAGCTCTGTCTGGTCACTTAGAATAATGTACTCAAAAGACAGGTCTGAGACCGATTAAAGATATTTAATCCATAATCATTAGTCTAACAAAATGTATTTTGTGTCACCAAAATATATTCATCACATTCATAGATGTTTTTTAACCTTCCACGTCTTCTATACGCTGCCTTCTCAATTTTTTTTCACATTTCTTCTCTTATTCAATTTTTTTTTACTTCATTATGAATAAGTGGTTTGTGCCTAATGAATATGTTTGAGAGATTTCTCAACATATGGAACTATTAGTAGCACTTAAACACATGTATTGTGTCCTTTAAAAAAATAATATTTATCTCACACCAGATGGAGTACTTTTTGTTGATCTTTCTCTCACAGAACAGTACATTAGATATATATATATATATATA
>NC_069006.1:22347299-22347983 GCF_001194135.2 Octopus bimaculoides
TATATATACATGTGAGAGGGGATGACCACTAAGTGGACATCCTTTACGCTACCACGAAAGTTTGTTGCTGGCACTCCGTCGCTTACGACGTCGAGGCTTCCAGTTGATCCGATCAACGGAACAGCCTGCTCTGGAAACAGATAATTTACCTTAGCATAAGCAAAAGTTAACTCCCCTGAATTTAAATTTCTGTTACAAAATGTTTCCCACTAGGTCCGAGGGAAATAACTCTTAATGTTTTCATTCTGATGCCATTCTAAAGCGAATAGTCGGGAGTTCGAGTCGTACCCTTGGTATCCATGGCCGAAATCTTTTTCTTTTTTTTCACGTTTTTTTTTTATTCCGTTTTATAATTTTCTTTATACTTATTTTTCCTCAATTTTATTAATTTGATTTTTATTTTTAGCAATTTAAAATTAAATTTCTTTTACGTTTTGTTCCTTTTTCTAAATTATAATTACTTTCAATTTTAGTGTAATAATTATCCTTTCAGATAAATTTATATCTATATCTTTTATAATGCCATTCTATTCTATATTTATTTTACGTTACATTCAAGTGGTGGTGGTGGTGTCGTCGGTGTTAGCGGCAGCATGCAGCAGTAGCAGCACCCGCAGCAATAGTAGTAGTAGTAGTAGTAGTAGTAGTAGTAGTAGCAGCAGCAGCAGCAGCAACAACAACAGC
>NC_069006.1:22348039-22355158 GCF_001194135.2 Octopus bimaculoides
GGTAGTGGTAGTAGTAGTAGTAGTAGTAGTAGTAGTAGTAGTAGTAGTAGTAGTAGTAGTAGTAGCAGCAGCAGCAGCAGCAACAACAACAGCAGCAGCAACAACAGCAGCACCAGCACTACTACTATTACTACTACTACTACTGTAACCTGGGATGTGACAATCAAGGCTCAAATCATCAGAGCAACCTGCTCTTTTCAAGAGCCAAGCATGGAATCTTTGCATGGTCACACGTCCTGCTAGAAATAGTAGCTAAATCTTTCTCAAACCACACACTCTACTCCCTCAAAAAGAAAAGGATACATTGGACACACTCTACTCCCTTAAAAAAAAAAGGATGCATTGGACAATGAAGGCCTGATTTGCAAAAGGTTGAGATGGTCACAACTGGAAAATTTATTATTATAGATCTGCTTAATCAAGCCTGACCTAAGATTAAACAAAAACAACAATACCAATAATAATAACATCATTATCGATATTAAATAACAAGGCAAGCCAGCCTCTACAAGTTCACTTGACCTGCTAGAAACAACAGCCAAATCTCTCTCAAACTACACCTTATCATATTGTAACATGAAACACATTTTAGATATTGTATGCCTACATGCACTATGTCTGAAACTAAGGTGGGATGGTCATGAACGAGTGGGAGCCAAATAACAACAACATCAACAACAAAATTAGCAACATATACTTCCCCCTTAATAATCAATCATTTGTACAGATCAATAATGAAATATAATACTGAAATATCAGATTGACCAGAATGAACATCGATTTCTATGCTGTGCTTTGTCATGTTTTGCTTAATCATTCTCTTATAGATTATATTAAATAGTTTGTAAGTTAGAACTTGTTGCTAACTGGTGTTTACACTTGTTGGTAACTCATACATGGAAATTTATATTCACTCAAACAGTTAATAGATATACATATATAGGTATATATGCAGAGAGAGAATGATATAGAAACTGAGGTGACAGCAGTATCATGCACACACTGTAACAGAATGTTAGAACATAAGAGACAGGGAAAGAGAAAGATATAAGTTTATATTTTGTTTCGGCAGCTGAACCTTGTTGGAAGGGATAATTTAATTTGTGGATGCTGCTAGAAGAAAAAAAAGAGAGAATTAAGAGGTGGTCCCTGCTAGAAGCAAGAATTTATTTGCATGCCCTACCAAAAGCAAGAATTTAACAGATGCTAGAAACAAGGATCCAATATTTGGGTACCCTGCTAGAAGAAAGAATTTAACAGATGAGCCCTATTTGAGGTAAAGATCTAATTTGCATTGTCAGTAGAAACAAGGATTTAGGAGCCCTGCTAAAAACAAGGATCTAATTTGCGAACTCTATTAGAATCAAGGATTTATGAGCACTGCCAAAAACAAGGATCTAATTTGTGAGCCCTCCAAGAAGCAAGGATTTAATTTGCATGCCCTACTAGAAGCAAGAATTTGTGAGCCCTGTGAGGGCAAAGGATTTAGTTTATGATTCCTATTAGAAGCAGGAATTTAACTGCTGAGCCCTGCTGGAAGCAAGGATTTAATTTGCATACCCTACTAGAAGCAAAGACTTAGCTGACACCTGCTAGAAGGAAAGATTTAATTTGTGTGCCCTGCTAGAAGCAAGAATTTGTGAGCCCTGTGAAAGCAAAGGATTTATGATCCCTATTAGAAACAGGGATTTTGCAAGCCCTGCTAAAAGCATGGCTTTAACAGTTGAGCCCCGCTAGAACAAAGGACTTAATTTATGCTGGGGAAAAAAACACAAGGCTTTGACAGATGAACACTTCTAGAAGTATGGCACAGGGTAACTCCAATCAATCTAACGCAAAGAACCATACCTCTACTACACCAACCGATACACCAACTGCACCTACAACTACAGCTACAAATAATAATAATAATAATAATAATAATAATACAAATAATAGTAGTGGTAGTAGTAACAACAACAATAATAATAATACAATTAATAATTATAATAATAATAATAATAATAATGATAGACCACATTTTTACTTGTTGAGACAACAGAAGAGAGTAACTTTGTCTCTCGACACGATTGAACGAAACCTGAGCTCATTCAAAATAAAATGGTTTCCTTACAACAGATCTATTTCCCGTGATGAACTACTTTATTGGACTGAGGTAAGAAGCTCATTAATAACTTTGTTGTTATTGTTGGTAGTGTTGCTGTTTTATCAAATTTGTTTATTTGCTTATCCGTTTACTTGTTTCGGTCATTAGACTGTGGCCATGCTGGGGCACTGCCGTGAAGAATTTTTAGTCGAATGAATTAAACCCCTTTACGTTTATATTTTTAAACCTGGTACTTATTTTGTCAGTCTCTTTTGCCAAACCACTAACTGGCCATATTCTAGCTGTTTTATGCTTGAACTGACCAGGCCTGGCCTTTCATACCAACCCTACAATGCCATTCTAAAATAAACAATCATATCATTGAAATCTTGAAGCTACAAGATAATGCATGATTAATCCAAAATGTGAATAAATAAGCATTACATTTAACAGAGTAATCTGAATGTCAAAACAGTTACGAAAGTGAAAGTGATAGAGGTTGTAGAGGTGGTGAAGAGAGAAAACTGAGGGAATTTAGGAAAGGCTAACTTCTTCAGCCAAGTTTCTTCTGAACTTCTTTGAGAAAATTCAAGATGGAGAAGATGGAGAAAACATTCGTTGAAAGATGAGTAAGAGTGATGAGCATGACCTAGGTCTATGGGCTGCTGACAAGGCTGGTCCTTTTATACAATATTCAAGTATAAAAATATCTTTTAGTGTATCTGCCTGTATTATAACTATAATTATGTACAGTTCTATATTTAAGAGATGAGGAATTATGTACTTTATTTATGCCATATACCCATGGGCATATGGCGCAGTGGTTAAGAGCGCAGGCTACCAACCCCAAGATTCCAAGTTCGATTCCAGGCAGTGACCTGAATAATAATAATAATAATAATAATAATAATAATAATAATAATAATAACAATAACAAAAACAACAACATTGAAAAAATACCTTAGGAATGAGAACCCAGGTTTAAAATTTCCCCAAGACACCTGATGACGGCGGGAGGGTGTATCAGCCAAAGTGTTGTGTTAACAACAAACAAGATGAGGACAAATATCCATCAAATGTAAATAATGTATAATTATGTATTTTAAACAATATTCAATGAATTCCTATTGATATTGTTTTTCCAGATAATTTCCTTATATACTTTAATCTATCCCAATCAATAATACAAAATTATATTAATCTTATGCTACATTACAACCTATTCGTTTAGGCTGTTAGCACTTTCCTTTGACAGTGAAGGCAATCTAAGATATATGTAGGGGTCACCCTCATTACTGGTCCCAGGTCAGTGCTTCTCAATGGAGAAGGGGGCTGAGAAGATTGAAAAATGAGGGACAAAGTTGGAAAACATAATAATGAGATTAAGGTGGTATGGAAAATATAATGAAATTATGGTGGTATAAATATATCTCTCTTCTTTTATTGTACAATTAAGATCTACTAGTTAAATATTATATTACTAAAAATCCCTTCTATTAACTACGCAACCAGCTTATTTTATATCAATTTTATTATTATTGTCTTCGGTTTTTTATGAGTACTACTGGATTACTTGAATCCATATATTGTGTAACCCTTATTATTAATATATGGAGGAAACCTTCTTCAGTCATGAATGACCATGGGGTTCCACCTAGAAAGTTACCCATCAGAATTGTCTAGAGATGAGGATGGGTAACAATATATTTCAACCCAAAACCACATGGTTACAAAGCAAGCTTCTTAACCACACAGCCATACCTGCACTGTTTTTCTTCTTTTTTTTTTTTTTTTTCCTTCTTTCCAATGTTTGCTTTTTTTGTTCCTGATATTTTTTCACCAAATATAAGTAGATTTCTATGTTCAGTTCATTATTCCCGCCCTTCCCCTTCTCACACCTTACCCAATCCACAATGCAATCATACCCATCCTCATCTCTAGACAATTCTGCCATTATAATTCCTATTGCTTTTTACAAAAGCCTTCATTCTCTATTATTCTCTACCACCTCTCTGCAATTTACATTCAGGCCACTCCTGACAGATTTCATTCCACTGCTGCCTGTCCAAACCAGTCATTTTTCTCCTTCCATCTTCTTGTATTTATGTGTTACTGTGTGTGTTAGTATTCTTATGTAAGCATCTAAGGCTGTGAGCTGGCCGAGTCATTACCAGGCTGGGCAAAATGCCTAGCAGCATTTCGTCCATCTTTACATTCTGAGTTCAAATTCCACCAAGGCCAACTTTTCCTTTCATCCTTTCAAAGTCAATGAAATAAGTACCAGTTGAATACTGGGGTTCATGTAATCGACTTACTTGCTTCACTGAAATTACTGGCCTTGTGCAAACATTAAAAATAATTATTATGGTGGTGGCAGCAGAGATGGTTCATTTGCCATCCATTACAAGCTTTTAATGAGATAGGTGCTTTCGACCATTTTAATGCTAGAAAGTGCAGAATGTCCCTACAAGTAACGGGAATGTTTAATCTTGCCACAGTTGTGTTTCTTAATGTTTGGTGCTCTTGAGCAGAGTAAAGGAGGGAATTTGTAATCTGCTCTTTATTAGTACTATGTGATGTTCAGTCCAACTTTCAAGTCTCATCACCACAGAGCATCTTTGTGATCGATCAACCAGTTCAGGCTCTAGCCAATAAGATTCCAATCTTTATATCTGGAATGCATTCATGATTGTCCTGTGCTTTGTTTTTCATTTATTTTCAGTGTTCAAATCCTTGTCAGGGTCAATTTCAACATTTTCCTTTCTAGAATTGTTAAAACAGATACCACTCATGTACTGGGCTAATTAAAATGAAGTCCTTTTTTTTCTTTTGATAGTGTTGGTAATTGTCAGGTCATGCTCTACAAAGAGAGAAAAAAGTTTGCCGTTGCTGTTAGTTTTCCAGACACCATGGTCACTGATACGTGATCTCATCTTTTATCATTCCTGCTATCTCTTTCATTAAAATCACCCGCAAAGATATCAATGTTCTGTTTTGAGATCTCAATCAAAGTCTGATGTGATGAGTGATAAAAACCAACATTGAACCAGACAGTTAAACAGTAGTGTTGATACATAGATACTCAGTAATATGATGCAGCTGCTCTCAGAAAGGAAGGAATGAAATGTCATCAGTCCTTCACTGATACCAACTGGCGTCACAGTCAATTTAGGCAGCAGACTGTTACTTATGACAAAACTGATACCATTTCACGGTGGTGCTCCAGCATGACCACAGTCACTTGGCTGAAACCCATAAATAAATAAATAAATAAATATTAACAAAGTTTATTTTTGAAGGAGAAGAATGCAGAAGAAAACAGTTTATTTTTCCAAATGAATTGTTCTGAATTTCCAATTTCTTTTACACACACACACACAATTTCTGTACATTCCCAACTCCATTGTCTTCTGTTTTCAATCTCACATCCCAAAGGTATAAGGGACATATAAGTGCATCCCTTTCACATTACAGACACATAAGTCTCCCCTAAAGTGACACATATATCCCTATAGGTCCCTAAATGTCATACAGGTACAATTGCATACCCCTATCTCTCACCAGTGGCATTAAGAAACTTTCTCTCCAACTGACTGATGCAGCAATATTTACCCTGTTCCTCTTTTATATCTGGCAACAGGAGATGCACAACATTGTGTTCAGTCAGTTTGTTGTGTTGTCAATATCAACGAATGTTTGGGTGTGTGTATTACACGTAACACATTCCATTTTGTTCTTCATATTGTTGCTGATGTTGTTATACATTCAGATAACATCAACAACTGTGAACACAAACTCTCATGGAACAAGAGAAAAAAATTACTTCTTTTAACACAGATCACTGAGCACATTGTTCGGAACAAATGAGTGGGAATAAACTACTGCAGGTGGTGGTGGTGGTGGTGGTGGTGGATGTCATCATGGTGGTCGTCATGGTGGTGGTCATCGTAATGGTTGTGGTGGTGGTGGTGGTTGTTTAGGCAGTGGTGGTGGTAGTTGTTTAAGCAGTGGTGGTGGTGGTGGTGGTGGTGGTCATATTATTTCTGGTGGTTTGGTTCTTGTTGATATTTATCACAAATTCAACAACTGAGGAGCAAATTTATAATCAAATGAGCTCCACCCATGACTATCCCATCCATTATTCAGACAGTGTATCTAAGACTACATTATTCAATATATTCAGCTCATTTTTTTATTTATTTTTTTACCCCAAAGGCTGTAAGTAGTCTTTAGTAGGGGGTCTTGGCTGCTATTTTTAGCCAGTCAAATTGCCATTATAAAGGTTCCCTCAAAGGTTCTTGTTTCTGTTGTTGTTGCTGTTTAGCCACCAACACACACACGCACCTCACAGCACAACACCATCACCACTGCCACAAAATCAGCCCAGATCAAGCAGATCTATGAGCAAAGGCATTCCGACTGTGACCATCGCCTCTTATTCCTACGTGGAGGTTAAAAGCTCAGGACTGCTGGATCCAGCAGGAATGATTTGAAGATTTCCCTGCTTGGCTATTTCTAACTGGTCGAGCAGATGGCTACACCAGGCTCCAATCTGATTTGGCAGAGTTTCTACAGCTGGATGCCCTTCCTAACGCCAAATATATATATTTGTGTGTGTTGGATAAATTCAGGTGTTCTGATGATTTCAGAGCATTTAGAATGCTTTTTTCTGTTTTGATACTGATGATATGTTTCCATCTTCAGTCTCCATTTCCTTACAAACTTTGTAGACAAAAGATCTGGCAACTTTTAAAAAATCGAGATATTTCTAAATCACCATGCTCAACCTTTATAACCACAATAACAGCATGCCCCTTCATTTCGTGAATAAGCTGAGGGTCTGCCATTATTATTTTCTGAAACAAGATTATACAGAGTCAGCAAAAAATGCAGCAACAACCCCAAAAAGGTATGTCCTCAAATACCTTACACACCCTGTATATATACTATAATATATATATAATACATAAATGATTTTGTATAATGCAGAGATCTGGAAAGGGAGAATGTGTAATCAATAAGAATCTGTTGAT
>NC_069006.1:22355361-22356421 GCF_001194135.2 Octopus bimaculoides
CATCATCGTCGCCATCACTGTCATCAACATCATCATCAAAGTCGACCTCAGTAGAATTTGAACTCAGAACATGAAGATAGACGAAATGCTGCTAAGCATTTTGCCCAGCACGCTAATGACTCTGTCAGCTTTGCCACCTTAATAATATATTGGTTTCAAATTTTGGCACAAGCCCAGCAATTTCAGTGAAGAGTCTAAGTCAATTGCATCAACCCCAGAGCTCAACGGTACTTATTTTATCAACTCTGAAAGGATAAAAAGCAAAGTCGACCTCACCAGAATTTGAACTCAGAACATAAAGATGGACGAAATGCTGCTAAGCATTTCGCCCTACATGCTAACAATTCTGCCAGCCTTCTGCTTCATTATATTAAATGCAATATAAATGTAAATCATAGTGAAATACTGTATGAAACATGGGTGGATCTTGGAATCATACACCCAATCCACTGAGAGACTTACACACAAGCTTCTTTCTATCTCGTTTTACTCACATGACTTGGTGGGTAAATACTCGGCACAATGGGCTAGACAGAGAAATTAAACGGGTTTTGGGATCGCAATATGGATTTTGTAGCTATTTGTCCAAATTGTGCCTAGGAATAGTCCTCGATAAAGCAAACAAACAAAAATAGGTGTTATGGCTATGAAATTATATGTAAACACATTTTGATAATAAAAGCTGTTTAATTATATTGACACACACACATACATACATACATACATACATACATAAACAAACATGCAAGTTCATACATATACATGTATATGTGTGTATGCATGTGTATATTTATATGAGTATATATGCATATACATATATATATATGTATATATATGTAAATCTATATATATATATACATATGCATATATATCATCATCATCCTTTAACGTCCGCTTTCCATGCTAGCATGGGTTGGACGATTTGACTGAGGACTGGTGCAACCGGATGGCTACACCAGGCTCCAATCTAATAAATATATATATGTATATATATGTAAATTTCTCTCTCTCTCTCTCTCTCTCTCTATATATATATATATATATATATATATATATATAT
>NC_069006.1:22357266-22371261 GCF_001194135.2 Octopus bimaculoides
TATATATATATATATATATATATATATATATATATTGTACTAAAAAAATATATTAATCTCTCTCTCTCTTTTTCTTCCTCTTTCTCTTTCTCTCACTTTATTGTTTTTCCTGTGCAGGTCCTCTGTAACAGTTCTCCATTGAAGACCAGTTTGATTCCAAATGAATTCATGTTGCAAATCGAAAACCGCAGCACATGGAGGAAGTTACCAGTACCAGTGAACAACGAGCTGAGGAGAGTGAGGCACCTTTTTTTATTATACACCCACACACTCTGTTGTATTTTCATCCTTAGATACAGGAGGGCTTTGGTCCCCAACCTGTTTTGCACCACAGACCAGATTCATGCAAGACCATTTTGCCAAGACCTAGGGATCACACACATAACAAACCAATTAAGTGCATAATATATAATTTAACTATTATGTATATGAGACATATATTACACATATAATCTATGGAAAGTGTGAGTAAAATGTATCCCTGTAGTTGTGGGTGCATTAGGAACTATCTCTAAAGATTTGAACAGATGGATAGAGGAAATAGGCATAAAACCTAGTTTAGTGCAGTTCCAGAAAACAGGGTTATTAGGGACAGCTGGGAAGGTTCCTGGCATCTAAGGTTACTTGTTGTAGCTCGATGTTAAGAATTTTTCTTTTCCAACAGTAATTTGTTGTGCGTATATGAAATAATAATTTTTTTCGTTTTTATACAGATTTTCACCCGTGCAAAATTGTTTGATAGACTTATAACAAGAAGCATCAACGACCTTCAGAAAATCTACAAAGATTACTTGAACAAACATTGCCTGAGTTTCCTCCAAGAAGGTGATCCAACTGGTCTGAAGGTTCCCATCTCCTATGAGAAAAACATCCAGAAATGGCGTCAGGAAATTCAAAACGAATACACCATTCTGCAATGTCAACTGACAGAATTACAAGACTTGGGTGTCTCTCTATTGAATTACGTTACAACTATTGACAGAGTGAGTCAGGTAATGAGTGAGGTCCTCGACTTCTTACCACATATAATCGAACTGATTAAACTGTGGTTAATCGAAGAAGAGATATATTTGAAGAAAGTCGAAGACGAACTCAGCTCTTTGTTACGGAACAAGAATCGTTGTAACAAAGCCTTGCGCCAACAGCATTTAGTCGTGAAAGAGGTACGGGGCAACTACCAACAACAAAAATTCATCAGTCAGAGGTTATGGCAAGATGTCAAGGCAACCCTCCAAGAAAAGAAAGTCCTTGAACAACAAGAAAATATCCTCAAAAACAACTTGAATGTCACAGAAAGCGAATTGAGTCTCAAGAAATCTACTCGTGCCGATGCCGAGGTGCAGTTTCAGACTCACCAAAACACTTCACCAATGTTCTTCGACCACTGGACCGATTTTATCGAGAAACAGGAGCTTGACATCTGCCAGCTGAGACTTCGAAGAGATCGCGTTAAAGTCGAATGGAGCCGATTGATCAAATCGAAATACTATTGCCAGAGGAAACTCGATGACGTAGACAGCAAATATCAGAGCTGCAAGAAGGTTCTGGATCAAATGGAGAGCAAACTTCAGAAAGAAGAAGATGATTACTTAAAGCTGGAGAGGGATTTGGACAGCCTTATTGCCAAGGTTGATGTTCTGGAAAGAATCAGAGAACAAAAAATACAAACGCACACCATCGAGACGATATTTATGAAACCAAAAGCTTTAGAATCTGAATCCAATTCAGACAGTAAGTGACGTGATTTCTTTTTAATATTGTATGTTTTGTATATACTACAGTGTGTGTGAGTGCGCATGCATTTGCATATGCACATGCATGGGCATTTGTTATAACCAGAAATGGCTCTGATGAAAGTAGCATTAATTTTCTTACGTCATTCAATTGTTTCCAATTGATCGATAGACCATTTGAGTAAACCTGTCAGTAATGTGCCTATAATGGCTATGGAAACAGCTGTAAACTAAATTTGCTCCAATAAAGGAAAAATATGTAATGAGCATTATTTTTAACTTGTTTCTTAAACCAGTTTGTCTGAGCCCATCCACAGATATACAATATAGAATTGTGAGGAACCATAACTTGAGACTCTACCAAAAGATTACTTGGAGTTCTTCACTTATCTGTTAGCCTGGTGAGATCAGCACTTCTTTACACAGCTGTCCTCATCGTATGTATATATGTATGTATGTACGCCAAGTTTAATAAATCATACACTGTGTAATGTTTTCTCAAATCATTATCCCCATTTCTTTGTTATATTTCAGCCACTTTTGACAAGGCCTCAAGTCTGGTTGCATCAGAAATCGGCAAAGACTGGATTTGCTTGTACAAAATCTTACCGTTCCGTCCAACACGAGATATAAGATCTAGAATGCGCGATATCGAAAGTAGGTATTTCTTAACATACATTCAAATTTAATGTCTTGCTACTCTTTTGCGCCTATATAACATAGTATCTGTGATTACAATACTCAATGTCTATTTTTGCACTTTGTAAAGACAGTAGAGTGTGATTTGAAGGAGGAACATTTAACTGCTATTTCTGAAATGTCAGCTGACCACATACAGGCTTCTTTCTTGACTCATTTCATTTGTTTTGTTTTGTTTGTTTGTTTGTTTGTTTGTTTGTTTGTTTGTTTTTGCATGATACCAATGTCAACAATATTTCGTATTCGAAAATGATAACGTGAGTAGTTCTTCTGTTGTTGCAGTAATTGAAAACCAATACCAGAGCAGTGATCAAACTATGAAGGAAATGGCATACCAAGCCTTGCAGAAGTGGAAACTGTTCAGTGACCATTCCAGCATTAAAAATTTGACTAATGCACTGGAAAGACTGAACAAAACAGAGATTTTGATGATGATGAAAAAAAATAAATTTATTTCAGCAAAATAAATTTGCAACACACACACGTACATATGTGTGTGTATAAAGATGGATGGATGGATGGGTGTATATATACATATATATATGTATATGTATATATATATACATATATATATAAACAACAGACCATTAATACATTATATATATATATACATACACACACACACACATATATATATATATATATATATATACAGTGTTATATATTTATAAATTAAAATAATTTGTTTTCCATCCAAACTTCCTTCTAGCTTTAAGTGCAGTGTGGAACTGAACTGATGTAATTTTCGCCTTTAAATACCAGAGAAACATACACAAACTAAAAGCATGTTTTCTTATTCATTTACAGTACTGACAGTACAGCACTTCTCCGTCCAATATTAAATTTTTGAGCATGTGTGTGCATGCGCATGCACACACCCATTAAACATACATTCAATTTACACAATTTCACGATTAACCATTCACTCACAGTTTTAATTCTAATTCCACCACATCTGCATATGCACACATTTTGCTCATTATCAAAATGTGTTTCTCTACGAAAGACATTTATGAAAATGTTTCTTTTCAAACAAATTTTATCTGCTTTTCTTATCTAGAAGCGTTTTTGTACACACTTATCTATACACTCTGAGTAACGGACATCATATATCGCACTTTGTACCCAGTCTACAGTTCAGAAACTTGAAATTTGAATAACCAGATGTAAAGTGACAGCTGTTACAAGTATAAATAACACTTTTCTTTTGGTACCAAAAGTTCCTTAGTCTTATTGTTTGTTTGTTTCATATTCAAATACGCATACATATACCCCCCCCCATTTGTTTCAGTCATTTGAAAAACAAAACAGGAAGTTTCAAAGATTGTATCTATAAAACTAATGAATGGCTATGGGGCGGGGGGAGGGGTCCACCAGAATAAAATAGTAATCAAGGAGGTCCATAGGTTTAAAAAATGGTTGAGAAACGACTGAGCTAGTTGGAAAAGAGAGGAAAACAAGAGAGAGACTTAGAAAAATAGAGAGGGAGAAGAGAGAGATGGCAGTGGAAATGTGTCAGGACAGATCCCCCTCAAGGGACAGTTGGGGGTGAATATAGGTGAGGTGATACTGAGGATTGGGCTGGGTGAGTGGGCAGGTATATATTTTCAAAAATGCAGACGACAGTCATTTTGATGAAATCTTATTAACAATTCAGAAACTAATTAATTTATGACCATTGTGCCACACACCTGAAAATAATCTATGATATACATTATGAACATACAATAGAAAGGAATAATGAAAAAAATATCCGAGTTTACTTTTAACCTACTGCAATATAAATCAAGAGTATTCAGTATTTATACTTTCGATCTGTTTTGTGGTAGATTAAACCTAAACTCAGGTATTTTGTTTCATATAATGTCATCCAGTTTAACATTAATAATAATATGGATAATGACTTATATGAGTAATGACTGTGAGTTAGTCATTGGGTGATTAAAAAAATATGAACTTACTTATTTCTGAGTAAAAAAAAAAAAAATGTCTTCTTTATTCATTTTAAAATTCTATCAGTACAACCATGACCTACTCTTTTGAAAATGTATCTGTAAAATGTCATTACAATATACAGTGGTTGTGTGATAAGAAGCTTGCTTTCCAACCACATGGTCCCAGGTTCAGTCCCACAGTGTAGTACCTTGGGCAAGTGTCTTCTGCTATAGCCTCAGCCCAACCAAAGCCTATATATATATATATGTTCTTTTACTAGTTTCAGTCATTTGACTACAGCCATACTGGAGCGCCACCTTTAGCCAAACAAAATAACCCAGGACTTATTCTTTGTAAACCTATCAGTTTCTTTGCCAAACTGCTAAGTTACGGGGATGTAAACACACCAACATCAGTTGTCAAGCGATGCTCAGGTAGACAAAGACAGACACACAAATACACATCTTCACACACAATCAGTGTGCAAATAGAAGTTTACCAAGGTTTGGTTCTCAGTATCCCTCTTGTTTATCATAAATTTCTCGGCCATAACAGAGGAGTTTAAGACTGGTCGCCTATGGAAACATCTTTATAGTGATGCCTTGTCTTTTATAGCTGAGACTGTAGCAGAATAAGAGAAGAAATTTCAGACAAAGAAGCACGTGGTAACTAAGTAAAGTTCTTAATCACACTACCATACTTGCACCTATTAATAAAACCTAATTTCACTAGTAAAGTGGTAGATTTCATTGACTTGAGTTCAAATCCTGCCCAAGCCAACTTTAGTTTTCTTCTCTTATGCGAGATTAATAAAATGAAGTATTCATAGGTAGGAATTGATTGAATTGATCATATTGATCTTCGATAGAAGAACAATTAGAAGGAAAACTCATTGTTCCTGTTTATACAAATGCAAACGCTTACATGCTTGTCCACACACATGTGCATATGTGCGTGCCTATACATGCCTATGTACTCATGCAGATGTACATGTCCACACATGCTTGCACACACACATTCAATCATAAACAAATGAATTAACTTTATTAATTATTAATTTCTACATCTCTTTCTAATGCATACAACAATATTAGTTTGTTTGTTTGTTCGGGTTGTGTATGTGTGTATATACAAGGGATGGTCAAAGATTATACGCACTCCTGATTTTTGCAATGCATTTACACAAAAGGAGGGAATGAACAAGTATGTCGTTTTTCTATATAGTCTCCTTCTTTTCGATGCAATTGGTCCAGTGGTCAACAAACTTGTGTATTCCCTCCAAGAAGAATTGCAGTTGGTTGTGCAACCATTTATGCACTGCTTCCTTCACATCTTCATCTGTAGGAAATTGACAATCTTGTAAACCATCTTTGAATGGTCTAAAGATATGAAATTCAGAAGGGGCGAGATCTGGGCTGTAGGTAATGTATTCCAGCACCTCAAAACCCAATTGGATCGTGTAACCGAACACCATCAGCCAGATATTGTCATATTGAACAAGAGAGACAAATACTGTCGGATCAATGATGTAGCCATACCAAATGACATGAATGTTGAGAGTAAAGAGGTTGAAAAAAAATCACCAAGTACTCCGAATTGAAAGTGGAAATGGCAAGACTATGGAATGCGAGAGGTAATGTAAAAGTGATACCAGTGGTGATCGGAGCATTGGGTTCAACCCCAATGAAACTTCAAGACTTCTTAAGGCAACTGGAAATCCCATGCAAGATTGATGTCTTGTAAAAAGTGGCCTTATTGGGCACAGCACACATCTTAAAGAAAGTATTATTTGTTTGAGGTCCTTGTTGTGACTTGACAGATGACTAAAGACTCCGGTGCATTTTTTCCTACACTGTGTTACAAAGGAATAATAAAAAAAAAAAAAAATAATAATAATAATCCTTTCTACTATAGGCACAAAGTCGATAATCAACTACAGTGACTCCCACCCCCACCCCACTAAATTTGACTTGTATTAATTATTTTACTGTCTCCAAAAGAACGAAAAGCAAAGTTGACGTTGGCAAGATTTGAACTCAGAGCATAGAGAATCAGAAGATTCTACCAATCCAACACCGTATTTAATAAAAATATGAAAATAATGACACGACCATAACTTTTTTTTAATTATTTGATCAATGTAATGTCTACGCTTACTCTCTTTTCACCTTCGAGATTCAGTGATCTCATTGCTGCTGTTGTTGTTGGTGATGGTGATGTTGATGGTCGTCGTCGTGGTGATGTTAGTGGTGTGTGTGTGTGTGCTGCTTGCTAACTTGCTATTATGTAGAATGTGTTTGTACCTGTACAGGTGTGAACGTGGTGTAGACACGGAAACCAGGGAACAGGTAATGGTACTTTGCACACATTCAGAGAATGAGGCAAATAACATAATGACAAAAGTACTCGACATCAGTCAAGCACCAACGGACGACAAACAACGATCAACAAAGACAGGATAAAACAACGATAATGAGAAAATGGGGGGAAGAGGAGGAAGATGGAGGTGACAGCAGAGCTGGAATGGATATATCAGAGAGCATCATTATATCTATGAACACACACACACACACAGATAATACCTATGTACATCCATACATATATATACACATATGTAATATTTATGAGAGGTGTAGGCGTAGCTGTATGGTAAGAAGCTTGCTTCCCAACAACATGGTTCTGGGTTCAGTCCCACTGCATATCATCATCTACTATAGCCTCAGGCTGATCAAAGCCTTGTGAGTGGATTTCGTAGATGGAAACTGAAAGAAGCCCATCGTGTATGTGTGTATATATATTAAATTTAGTAAATGGAGTAAAACGCATTTGTTAACTGAACATATGCGTTTTACTCCATTTACTAAATTTGTATATACTCAAGTACCCAAAATAACAAGGAGTTTCTACCTCATAAACAGGAGTTACACCACAGTCATTTTGTGATCTTTGCTACCCTGGTATCTATTGACCAATTTATTTTGTCTGAGTTAATTATTAACTAGGAGAAAATAAATACATATAATAAAATATATATATATATATATATATTTGTGTTTGTCCTTCCACCATCGCTTAACAACTGATGCTGGTGTGTTTATGTCCCTGTAACTTAGTGGTTTTACATAAGTCCTGGGGTCAATTTGTTCCACTAAAGGGGGTGCTCCAACATGGCCGCAGTCATATGAGTGAAACAAGTAAAAGAATAATGGGCATATGTTGATTAGTGTATTAATGTGTTGAGCAAAGCACTGGCAGGGTTTGGGCTACCTGGTGTCATCCGCAGTTGGTGGGGGGTATATTTCCGCTGGATTTACTTCAGGAATTCCACAGTATCAGTTGAGATAATAACTAAGTAATCTGAAGATGGATTTGGTATTAGTCTTTATTTTCTACACCCCTACTTTCAACCCCATCCTGCTGCTGTAGGGGTTCTCTCACTTGATGAGCAAATAACAACATGACCACTCCAACTGAATATCTTTAGCAAGACAGCACTTTATGGATGGATGTTCCTGACATGACCCAAACTGCAAAATGGATGCAACACAACATGATGCATGGAGTCCCACCCATAAGGGACAATAACAGGATGGGTCAAAACAATTGTCGTACCAAACAAAGACTAAAACTAAATCCATCTTCTGGTTACTTAATCAATTATTATTAAGTCATTACCATGATCATCATCATCGTTTAACGTCCGCTTTCCATGCTAGCATGGGTTGGACGATTTGACTGAGGACTGGTGCAACCGGATGGCTACACCAGGCTCCAATCTAATTTAAACAAACAGCAATGCAAACACGTAAACAACACAAGAAAAAAAAAAAAGGGTGTTATCTTCTTTATTGTACACGTAACTGCAAGGTCACATTGTGACCCGCAGTGAGCTGAACTACAAAGTAGAACTGATAACTTAAAAAGATACTGGCAACAAAATTAATACCCCCATGAAACTACTCTTCATAACCCTCTGGTAAGGCATTCACTGCTTTGTTATGGAAAAGTCCATGGTTACCATCACCCCAAGGGAACGGCTGCAAGAGAAGCAAATAGTAGACATGTTAAAAAACGAAAATGACTTTAATCAGCTGTTGTCTAGAGCAGGGGTTTTCAAACTGTGGCCTGCAAGGACAAGACAGGGGGTCTGTGGACAGCAAATACTTTTTATGGGCAATTTGATTTTATATATGTTTTTTTTTAATCAAAATCTTTTAATTGACAATAAACCTATTTGTTAAATACTGTTAAATAAATAAATGTAAAAATATGTTATTTTAAGCAAATATTTATGTATAAATTTCATAAGCGTTTATAAGGGGGGTCCCTAAAGTAAAGCCTGAAATATAAAGGGGTCCGCAAGTCAAAAAGTTTGAAAACCCCTGCTCTAGAGTGTCAACAAACAGCTATTAATTTACAGATGAACAAATTGCAACTCAGTAAATATAAAGAGACATACACCACAGGTAGACAGATAACTAAATTGACAAATGGATAAAAATTTAACCCTCTACCATTCAGATTACTGTCAAATTTAATACTTATTTATTCACATTGTTTCAAATCAATCTTGTAGCTGTGAGATTTTGATGTGACTTTATTTTTAGAATGATATTGTAGGGAATGTGTAAGAGACCAGATCTTGATTGCTTGAGCATAAGACGGGTAGAATATTTGGGCTGAATTTGGCCAGTTTAAATGCTAAAAGGTGAAAAACAAAAAGTGTGAGCGAGACAGAGAAAAAGAGGAATAGGGGGGGGGGGACAACTCAAGAATTAATTTTGAAGATAGAATGTAGTTGGGAGGGAGTCTGATCTTTGGAAATATAAAGTGGTAGGAACCACTACAGATAGGTTTCATGATTCGGTGTTATTTGATCTCATCAACTAAAAATATGAATAGCACAACCATAAGCGTTGGCTGTGGCTACCAGAGTTATTACTAGCTAAACAGTGTAAACTCTGTAACATCTCAGATGCCGACAGAAGTTACAGGAATTTAGTAAATGAACACCGACTGGCATGATAACTTAGAAGTATGTTAGAGAGGGGGGAGAATGTCCAAAGATGCGGTCATTTTAAGACCTGACAACAACAGGTGGACTTAGCTTTAGTTATGAGGGAGGACTATTTATTTTTCAAGTTATGTTCAAGGAAACCAGCTGGATCTGCCTTCCCCCATGATGTGATCAGCCTGGTGCTCTTTTGATCAGATGTCCATACAGTCACCCACTTCAGTGTGTTAGCCCCACAACATAGTAGGGTACATCACATAGCCATCTACTTCAATGTGTTAGCCCTAAAACCTGGTAGGGCACCTCATATAGTCACACATTCGAAAGCATTTAACAACTTACATAAACGACATATTTCAAAGTGAAAACAGTTTACCTTGGAGCGAATGTAAAGATGTGAATAGGGTTTAAATTCATGCCTTTCATGATCATGTTCCGAGAAAACGTAGGCATTTGCCCAACAGAGGGCTACACCAGGAAGGGCAACAAAGAATGTTAGATTCCGCCAAAGTTTGACTCCCTCTGCAAAACGTGAAATGAAGAAAAGAAAAGTGAAATCTTTAAATAAATGGAAGAAAATTAATCAAGACAATTTGGTTATTTATGTAAAACAAGGTGATACCATCATCATTTAATGTCTGTTTTCCATGCTGGCATGGGTTGGACGGTTTGACAGGAACTGGTAAGGTTAGGTGCCACACCAGGTTTCATAGTCTGGTCTGGTACGATTTCTACAGCTGGATGACACCCCACCCCCACCGCTGTAACACCAACCACTTCACAGCATGTACTGGGTGCTTTCCACATGGCACCAGCACTATTATGGGGGCATAAACAAACCAACAGCGGTTCTCAAATAGTGGGAGGGGACAAGCACAGACACGTGTATATACACAACAGGCTTCCAGTTCCTGTCTACGAAATTCACTCACAAGGCATTGGTCAACTGAGGATTGTTGTTGCAGATACTTGGCCAGAGTGCTGTGCAATGGAACTGAACTTGGAACCACATGGCTACTAAGTGGGCTTGTCAACCACAGAGCTATGCCTGTACATATAGTAAAAGCCTGAAGTATTGCGCAGTAAACCCAACCCATGATTGCAGAACAAAAAATTGTTACACACCTACATAAGGCCCCACCAGAATTTGGATTTTAAGCAATAAGGTCACACAGATGAGATGCTGCATCCATTGCAATGTAGCAACTAATGCTGCAATGCAGATCGAGCTTAATCAATATCTATGATTAGAAAAGGACATTACTGTCATGATGAGGATGGTGATGGTGTTTGGCAGACACGTTGACACACCCACACAGACATTCATAGAAAGATCAACACATATTTTGGCAGTGCTCCAATATAAAGAAACACAATGGTCTAAACCAGCTGAAAGAATATAATTATACACCTATAATGAGAAGTAAATGTTAATCAGTCAAATAATGGTTTCACATTTTGGCACAACGCCAGTAATTTCAGAGGGAACTCAACAGGGACTTATTTTATCAACCCTGAAAGGATGAAAAGAGAACATAATTCCTTCAATAATATTCAAGTTTGCAATGGCGAAAAATGAAAATCACAACCACTTTATTTTTGCAGCTGGCTCACCAGGGAAAAATCTGGAACCTGAGGATGTGGTGGTGGCTGGTAGCACTGAGTATAATTCATCCTTTCAATAGTTTGGAAGTACGATGGATGTGAGGCATGTTTCAGAGACATGCCCTGAGCTTGAAGGCGAAGAAGAGCACTAAGGTAGTGCTGTAGCTGGGTTTGCAGGTTAACCAGATACTCATGAACATACAAGATGGCCACTGCTAGGTCTTTGACCAAAGGTTTGTCATGTCAGGGATTGCCTGGAACTCAACAACACTAAAAGTAAACAGTTTTGAAAGATACCTTCCCTTCCTGAGATGCGAAAAGAAGAAATGCACTCGCCCCTCGCCTTATATATCAGGCAACGAAGCAAGAGAAAAATAATGAAAGATGCTGATCAGATGAGAGGCGGGACGGGCATCGATTAAAAAACAAAAGAATAAACGTACGTTCTATATAAAAGAGTTATGAATATGATCTATATAAAAGATCAGTTAAG
Organism: Octopus bimaculoides; assembly: GCF_001194135.2. Taxonomy (NCBI): domain Eukaryota; kingdom Metazoa; phylum Mollusca; class Cephalopoda; order Octopoda; family Octopodidae; genus Octopus; species Octopus bimaculoides. The sequence goes on from NC_069006.1 coordinate 22,368,746, forward strand.
AGTTAAGCCGATTAGACTATAAATAGTATAAATTTAGTTTCAGGCACTTTAAAAAACGAAAACAGAACAAAATAAGAAATATCTATTAATATTTTGTACTAGAAGATGCAAACAGGTAAAGTAGAACTGAAAGTGAATATATAAATTTAAATGTTGAAGTGAATCTAACGGATTTTGTGTTATTTTAAATGGCTTATAAACACCTTCCACGCTGCAATTGTTTTCGTTCCAGCACACGATCTCAGATCAGGTCACTTGCTATGCAAGTGCATCTCCGTAATTTTTATCATTGTTTAGCAGATGCAATAGTGACTCAAAGGCCGTTTCATGCGTTTTCACTCAAACTGGTTTGATGAGTGCCAACGAATACGAAACATTCGCATCTTGAGTCACTCTGTTGTTTCTACTAAATATTAATTTTTAAAATATATATGTGTCTACACACAATATACAGAGCGATTGTTTTCTGAATTTATCTTTATTTAGTTGGGATTTTTTTCCTTCCAGAAAACTAACGTTGACAGTACGGAAAGTTTACAGCTCCAATTATAATAAATTTGTAAGAAAACTTCGAAACGAAATATAAAACAATCAGATTAGCAATATATATTTAAAAGAAGAGCTGTTCCCACAAATATACAAATACACACACAACAAAACCTACATAGATCTCACAATTCATCTAAGAGATACACACACAATTGCTTTTGTAAGAAAAAGTAGAGTTGGGTGGGTCGCATATTCTACATGCCCACTATTATATATATATATATATATTTTTTATTATTATAGTCAGAGGTGGCCGAGCACGTATGCCCGTAATCTAGGTTTTCAGGCGTTCTTAAAATGAGGTTAACTTAAGATAAATGAAAAGCACCGTTACTGACTTTTGAAGGTCAATGTTGGTTTATGTGCAAACCCACATGCGGAAATATGATTGCTCGGACAATTGTTTTAGTTTATTATGATTGGGTAACGATGGGAAAAAGAGTGGGGTTAAAATGTTTGTTGTCAGGTTTTAACAGGATTCAGATATAGTATAAACTGAAGTTACGAAATAACTAGAGAAATGGTATAGAGTGAAAGAGAGACAAAGTTTAGAGAGGAAATAAACAAGTCATTGTTATAGTCATGGAAAGCTGATAAAAACGATGTGCAAATAAAAAGAAAAAAAGACTGTAAAATGAGAGATGGGGCCAGCATTTGGATGCTACAAGAGTTTTCGACCTTGGACAGGTGAAAGACAAAATCGGTCATCGACATCTCAGAATATGAACGCAAACGTAAAGGACGATAGTTTTTGATTTCTTTTAGAGCCACAGGGATCAAAAATGTTGGGGACAGTACAGGGATGAAATGCAAAAACTATTTGTGCTGTAGCTGGGACAACATCGAAAGAAAACAAGGAGGGGGGGACGACAATGGAGTTAGCTTCTGTCGCTTCTCCGTCTGAATTTTTATTTAATCGTCTTCTTTCTTCTTCTCTTAAACCATTAAATTCTCAATTTAATACAATAAAATATAAAATTTCTAAGACATATAGAAGGCTAGAAATAGCAGCCAAATCACCTTGAAATTATGCTGCATCGTCTTAAATAAAACATAATTTCTACGATAAGCACAGGGCCACAAATGTAAAGGAAAGGGTTAGTCAATCAAATCGATTCCAGTATTTAACTGATATATTTACGTTGATCGACCACCGAAAACACAAAAGACAAAGTCAAAATCTCAGTGGAATTTGAACCTAGAAACAAATGGGAGGGCGTAACTAAGTATACAGCAGAAAGCAACTTAATATATTTTTTGTTTACCAGAGTTGATTATATAATCACACCAGTATATCACTGGTATTTGATTTCAGTGACTTATCAATGTTCTAGAGAAAGCTAAAGGGCGAAGTAGAGACGTCGGTTAAGAGATCCCATGCTTAAAAACTTCACAACATAAAAGATACAAGTTAATTTACCGTTTAGAGAGTCGAACGTTTAACTGGATGATTCTAATGTTGAATAGTCTTACCTCCATGGTCTCCAGAAGTAGCTGAAGGTCCTTGAGCGGAGAACGTCCTTCTCAAGATGTTTCCTAGACGGGAAGCCATGTTTGTTCTCACCGAAATAACGTTTTGCATAATACAGCAAAGCTAGCATTTATATACCTAACCTCGATTTCGTACCTGCAATCGATTTCCTGTTTTGTTTTTTTTTCTTAGTTTTATTTGTAATTTTGGCAGAAAGCAGCAAAAATTTTCGATAGGTGTGTGTGTGTGTGTGTGTGTGTGTGTGTGTGTGTATGTGTGCGTGCGTGAACAGCGTTATTGTCTTCTTTTGCGCGTCGAGAACATTTATTGCGCATCGAAAGCGAAGTGAAATTAATCGGGTTCGAATCACCGTTATAGTTAATCGGGTCCGAATCATGGATCTCGATCGTTACCTTTCTGAATTCAAACTAAGCTTGTAAGCATGTATGATAATTTACACGATAATTAATTACTATCATATTAAGGAAATTAGGAT
>NC_069006.1:22372359-22373332 GCF_001194135.2 Octopus bimaculoides
GTTCATGTTAAAAGTTGTCGTATTTCGGTAATTTCAACCAATCACTGACGTCTATTGAGGTGAAAACAATTACTGCTGTGGTTTGTCAACAACACGTTGTGGCAGTGTAATGGGATCTTTTCCCTTGAATAAAATTACTGCCGTTGTTTGTCAACAACAACCATCGGCGGTGCTGTTATTTATAACATCGTTCGTGCGTTTGTACTGGGTTTAGCTTTAGGGTTTTAGGGTTCGGGTTACGAGTATTTTTGCCAAATTTGATAAAAAAATTTGTGGCGGTGTATTGAACAGATTTTCACCAAATTTGGCAAAAATACTAATAACCCCAACCCTAACCATAAAACCCTAACCCTAATACCCTAAAGCTAAAACCAGTACAAACGCACGAACGATGTCATAAATAACAGTACCGCCGATAGTTATTGTTGACAAACAACGGCAATAATTCTATTCAAGGGAAAAGATCCATTTACACCACCATGCGCGCATGCACACACACACTCACACACAAGCTAAGAGAAAGCTTTTTTTGTATAGATGAGCTTGTACTTCATTGCATAACATAGTCACACACACTCACACACACAAGCTAAGAGAAAGCTTTTTTTGTATAGATGAGCTTGTACGTCATTGCATAACATAGTCACACACACACACACACACACACACACACATATATTCATCCATCTTCTCACTACTTTCTACCTTTCCACTACACCCATTTGTCACAGTTCTTCACAAGGTAAGGAAGGCCTTTTTTCTTATTGCTATTTTATATGTGTAGTATTGTATTTGCTTTTTTATATATATGCATATGAGTATGGAAATATATGAGTGTGTGTGTGTATCTATCTATCTATCTATCTATCTATCTATCTATCTATCTATCTATCTATCTATCTATATATTTATATAAATAAGGATAAGATCGATATTTAAAATATTGATCTTATCAAGTGGTCAGCATGGGAAT
>NC_069006.1:22374289-22375557 GCF_001194135.2 Octopus bimaculoides
TAAGTATAGAAAACAATTAAATTTTGGAAAAATTAAAAGAAAAGTTTTTTAAAAAGAATATTTGCATAGTATTCAAATACAAGGGGCGTTTTCCTTGTTTCTGCCTGTTTCTATCTCTCTTGCTTACTCTTGTGTGTTTGAAGTCATTGTGAATTCTTGGTAGGGAAGAAGGAATAGGAGAAGGAGGAGGAGAAGAAGAAGAATGCGGGAGTGCCATGATAGTAGTATGTTAAATGGTCAAGTGTCCTGAAGATGACCTGTTGTGGATGATAGTAGGGAAAACATCTCTTTTGAATGTTTTGTTTATAAGATTTGTGTAGGTGTTATTCTAAACAGCAATAGTGGTAAAGTTAGGAAGGAGGTGGCGGAGAGGAAGGAGAAGAAGAAGAAGAAAGAGAAGGGAGAATAAGAAGGAATGTAGGTGGTATGATAGTAGTAAGGTGTTAAATGGTCTAGTGACCTAAAAGTGGCTCATTATGTATTATAACGGTGATTGGGACTGTTTTTTTAATGAATTCTTAGGAATCTCTCGAGTGTGTCATTTTTAGTATTTGCGTTGTGTGTTTGTTTTATTCTAAGGCCACAGTGGATATGTCCTTTGACCAAGCCACTGTTTACAATGTTAAACATTTCGATAGAAGATCCATTTTTCGCCACCAGTCACAAATCTATCCAAAAAGGGTGAAATGAGTTCGCGAGAATGGAGAAAAGAGCAGATGAGCATATGTCAACTTGGGATTTGAAGTTGCTTTCAGACAATTCATGAGGCACCCATTTTCCAAGTTTAGGAACCTTTCCAAGTTGTTGAAGACAATGACGAACAGTTGTATGGTTTGAACTAAGCTTTATTGTCAATTCTTCAACTGATAATGCAGGATTTTCTTCAAGTAATGCCTCAAGGAGCTTCTCATCAAACTCAACTGGACGTCCTGTTCGATCTTCATCTTCAAGGCTGAAATCTCCATTTCTGAATTTTGCAAACCATCTTCTGCAAGTTGTTTCATTCAAGCATTCTTTCCCATAAAATGAGTGTATGTTTCGAGTCGCTTTGGCTGAAGAGTTTCCTTTTTTTGTACTTATAAAGCATTATGTGCCTCAAATGTGCTTCATCATAGATTAGCTACTGTCATCTCAGCCTATGCACCTCAACCGGGGCTACCAGATGGTCTGAAAGACCAATTCTATGATACCCTCTTGCAAACTACCTCGTTGACGAGTGACAGGGACCTTCGCTTTGTGGCTGGAGACTTCAACGGTCATGTCGGACG
>NC_069006.1:22382153-22386987 GCF_001194135.2 Octopus bimaculoides
TACACATTTTTTTTTCAAATTTCCGTGAAAAAAAAATTTTTTAATTATTTATTTTTAATCTGTATATAAGGAAAAATAACGAAAAATTATTTTGGATCACTTATGATTTATTATGAAGTTACTGAGAGATATGATGGTTACTGAAAATAATTAATGATAGAAAAGCGGAATAACATCATGAACGAAGTATTTCAGGTAAGAAATAAGTGACAGGTACCTTGGAGTACAATCAACGTATATTTTCGTTCAAATATATATTTACTAGACATCTCTGAATGAAAATATACAGGATAATATGTTAAGAGGTTAAAGGTCAATGATGAGATTGAGATTCTCTTTAAAGGTCAAAATATGTCACTGTAATGTGGTCAGTGGTTATACCTTAGAAGGTCTGGAACCAACAGACCTCGAAACTAGAAAGAGGTGAGTTTTTAAAGCTGATGGTAGGTTCAAATGGAGTTTAGAACTGACTGTCTCATGTGATTTATTTGGAGGCTGCGATTGGTTAGTTTGCATATTGAAATGCGATAGAGTAAGAGACAAATTGCGCCAATACCAACCAATCACAGTGGTGGACACATCGGGGTCGAAAGCAGTGCCCAAAGGTTAGCTGTTACCTGCTACGTTCATATGTATGTATATATAATAGAGGGATCTTTTTTAAAACGGGGGCCACATTTTTCATTAACGAAACACTTTGAAACTTGGAACACTGGTAGAATGTGTCATAAAAAACATCTTTTTCTCTTAGTCTTCTTAAAAAAAAAAAGAAATCCATAAATTATTCCATGTTAAAGTTGTCGTATTTCTGTAATTTCAACCAATCACTGACGTCCATTCAGCCGATATACATTAAGTGCCGACTACATAAACAAACGATTCTGAAACAATTAACCCTAACTCTAACCCTAACCCTAACCCTAGGGTTAGGGTTAGGATTAGGGTTAAAGCAAATTTAAAATGAAAAAAGCAAATAAAACGAAGAATCGTTTGTTTATGTAGTTGGCACTTAATGTATATTGGCTGAATGGACGTCAGTGATTGGTTGAAATTATCAAAATAACGCAATTTTTTACATGAAATAAATTCGAATACAAAAATATTTTTCTATTCTATAACACAAAATAGATAAGTATACGAAGTTTGAAAGTCTTTCCGTACCAAAAACACTACGTAAAACATTAATGAAAAATGTGGCCCCCGTTTTAAAAAAGATCCTAATAGAGAAAGGAAGTTCATTATGCTTCACTGCAAACTTATTGGCACTCAGTTGCTAAAAGAAAAGGACATCTTTCAATCTTTGTTTAACACTGTCACTATTTTTCCAAATCTTGCTGCATTTCATACAGGATTTTCGCTCTTCCAAAGTCAACTTGGTGCATAACTTGAACTATCCTTTTTCGATTGTACATTTTAGCCTGAAAAGTTTGACTTGTATGCTAGAAAATCACAGTAATCAATTACAAGCTTGATACGAAATGCTCCAGCATGGCCCGCAATCCAATGACTGAAATTAGTAATACAATGAAAGAGCGGTTAGAATGTGCAATGTTACATACTTAAATTGCTCCGTACAATAATTCTACCTTTGTTTCTAGTTGGACAACTATTCTTCAGGAAACTAACAGAATTAAGTGACAAGTATGTTGTTATTGGGACTTGCTACTCCAAAGATGAACCTCAACTTTATAAATTCGATTTGAAAACGGCAGCAAAGTAGGTTTCAGTTATTTTCTTTTAACTTTTATAAGGAATATTCTAAAAGAATATGTAACTGAACTTATATTGAGTGCTCTATTATTTTGAGCAAATATATATATAAATGTGTTTTTATATTATTAATAAATTCATAAAATTATCAATAATATTCATGCTTAATTACGCATAAATTTTTATATGCATTTATATTCACATGTATCTTTATCTACATTCATAGTTCTCAGCTGTTGTTTGTCTTTTTTCTTACTCGTTTCACTCAGACTGTGATCGTGTTGGGGGCACTCTTTTAAAGAATTTTCAGTCGAATGTATTGAACTCAGTTGTTTTTTTAAAGCCTGGTACTTACTTTATTAGAATCTGTTGCCAAACTGCTAAGTTATGGGATTGTCAAACAGCAGAGGGGGGTTGTACACAAACACAATGACACACATCCGCTGAAGACATGATAGATCGTTGACCTAACACCATTCAATTTTTTTTCTCCGTGTTTTTCTCCTTGTTTTCTCCGTATTCTTTCTGTTGAAGAGCGTAGCTCGAAACGTTAAAGACATTCTGTATTCCCGAGCATCAAACTAATACATCCTTTTGTTGTTTACACCACCTGTCCTCGTCTGTTGTTGTTTTTTTTCGTACATTCTCCCTCCTATATATATATATATATATATATATATATACGATGGACTTCTTTCAGTTTCCATCTACCAAATCCACTCACAAGGAGGGGAACTTTCTAAGTACAATCCCATGGTCATCCATGACCGAAGGGGTTCTTTACCCTATTTTGTGGTTATGAGATAACAGAGATGGTGGTATGTGTAAGCAGAGATGATGACAATGATGGTAGTGGTGGTGGTTGTGGTAACAATCCAACTACCTGTTGTATTGCTGGTAACAATACTCTAATTCACTAATCTCCAATGTGTCTTCATTACAGGGACCCAGCATATGTGGATCTGCTTTTGGATGCCTGCAAACCCCATGTGGTCATTGTATGTGGGGCCATGACCAATGTAAACTTGTGCGAATCGGAAACAGAGTTGGTTTGTTGCAGATTTTTTTCATTGTTGTTAAATTGCTGTTGTTATGGATTTGGGTTTTGTTGTTGTTGTTGCTGTTAAGATATTTTCTTATCCATGTTCCTTAACCCAACATCAGACCTTTGATTAAAGATGTTCTAGTGGCATAGAGAAGGGAGGCTGATATGCATGGGCAACTGCTGATCATCCATAAACAACCTTGCCCAGACTTGTACCTTGGAGGGGAACTTTCTAAATGGAATCCCATGGTCATTCATGACCAAAGGGGTTCTTTATCCTATTTGGTGGTTATGATGACAAAGATGGTGCTATGTGTCAGCAGAGATGCTGGCAGTGGTGGTGGTGTGACCATCCCATTTTCCATTTCAGACATGGTGTATCAAGGAATACATGACCTAATGTGTTCTTTTTTATTGTTTAGTTCCGATTCAGCTTTCATCCCTGATCTCGCAGAACTATGGCTGAAAAAGTTCCAAATATGACCATCCCATCTTTTTTATTGTTGTTGAAATATTTTTTGTCCTTGTTGCTTAACCCGCACATCAGACCTTTGATCAAAGATGTTCCAGCCATGACCATCCCATCTTTCATTTCAGACATAGTGCATCTAGGAATACATGGTCTAATGTGTTCTTCCTTGTCATTTAGTCCCGATTCAGCCATGACCCCTGAGCCAGACCTATGACTGAAAAAGTTCCAAATATGACCATTCCATCTTTTTTTTTTTTTTTTTTTCAGACATCAATGTTTTGAAACTGACCTATTTTCCATTACATTTCAGACAGATTTGGTGCTGAGTTTTGAAGCAGAAATATCGTTATAGCAAATATTCTGCTCAATACCACAGATTTGCTTGTTACTTGCTTGACCATAACCACTTGAGCATGTCCCTTAGTGGCTGACAATATGTGCATTTCTGATCATGAACAGGAGTAGTAGGGGAGGGGGAATCATCATAGCCATGTATTGAGAGGGATTCTTTGGGGTTTGAATAAATGTAATAAAAGCAAAGTTTGAAGGAAACATTAGCCGTTTTTCACACTTTCTAGGGGTTAACAAATAGGAAATAACAGTTGGTACCCAAGGACAAAAATCGTGTTACACAATATAATCAGCTGTTTAATTAGTCATTCAGTCAATAATCAACCAGCTAACTTGGTCAAAGTCCTTTATGATCCCTTCCATCAATCACTTTATAATCCTTTCCTGTAATCCCCTTTACCTTTCCCCATATTTTCCCTAATTCATGTTCATTCTTCTAATACCTTGCTCTTCATGTTTGTTCATTGCAGGCTTATCTTATTAACCGAGACAGTATTGAACAGTTAGGGAAACAAACCAAAAAGCATGGTGCCAAGTTGATCTTCTTCTCAACCAATTATATCTTCAGTGACCCTCTCAAACCAGATTTACCCCAAGACAGAATCGATATGTTAGGTTAGTATTTAGATCTATACCTTCTTAAGTAAAAGTAAAGTTCCTTTCCGAGTCATATAGACTCATAGGGCTGGTTTCTCGGTTTCCATGGCGTATATATGCCCCACCTGGATGGTCTGTCACAGGGTTATTCATTTTTGCCAACTGAGTGGACTGGAGCAACGTGAAATGAAGTGTTTTTACTGAAGAACACAACACGTCATCCACTCTGGAAATCGAAACCTCAAGCTTACAATCATGAGTCCAACACCTTAGCCACTAAGCCATGTGCCTGTACCCATACCTTCATAGATTGCATTAATTTCTTGGTAATATTGTCATTGTGGAGGCACATGGCTTAGTGGTTAAGGTGTTGGACTCCTGATCATAAGATTGTGGTTTCAATTCCTGGACCAAGCGATGCATTGTGTTCTTGAGTGAAACACTTCATTTAACATTGCACCCAGTCCAATCAGTTGGTAGAATTGACTAATACTCTGACAGACTTATATCCCATTCAGGAAGGAATATAAATGTCACAGAAAAAACAGGAAACCAGCCCTATGATTCATCATCATCATCATTGTTTAATGTCCATCTTCCATGCATGCATGGGTAGGATGATTGACAGGAGCTGGCCAGGTAGAAGACTACCCCAGGCT
>NC_069006.1:22386997-22395923 GCF_001194135.2 Octopus bimaculoides
GACAGGAGCTGGCCAGGTAGAAGACTACCCCAGGCTACTGTGTCTGTTTTGGCAGGGTTTTTATGGCTGGATGCCCTTCCTAACACCAACCACTGTGTAGCACCTACTATAGCCTTGGGCTGACCAAAGCCTTGTGAGTGGACTTGATTGATGGAAACTGAAAGAAGCCCACTGTGTATGTGTGTGTGTGTTTCTGTCTGTGATGTCTCCCCCACCACTGCTTGACAACCGATGCTGGTGTGTTTATGTTCCTGTAACTTAGCAGCTTGGCAAAAGAGACTGATACAATAAATACCAGGCTTTAGAAAACAAGTACTGGGATCATTTCTTCAAAGCAGTGCTCCAGCATGGTCACAGTCTAATGGCTGAAACAGGTAGAAAACAAAAATTTATGTTTCAAACATTGAATTCTGATGGAAGGTTTTAACTGAGATCCCTTTAAAACTGGGAATTTCTATCATGGGACCAACGGTGGGTTCAGGCTGGTTGGTATCAAACAGGTTAACTAATATTTGATATTCCTGTGATTTCTTTGTAGCTAATGATGTTGGTATAAAGGAAGATGCACGTCCCAACTGTGTGAACATCTATGGTAAATCTAAGCTGGATTCTGAGAAAGTATTCCAAGATAATGACACTAATGTTTTAATTATACGCACTTCGGTGAGTATGGGGTAAACATTACATATCTTTCTCTTTAAGACACAACTGGGGATTGAAGATATGTACAGGGTGATTGAAAAGTAATTCCCTATTTTAAAATACTTATAGATTGTTTATTAATTGTAATTTTTTTCTCAAATTTTTTGTGTTTGGTTTTTGAAGTATGAGCATTTATTCTTTAATTATATTGCTCATGTCATTAACAAATAACGGACTGCCCACTTTCCCAGGAGAGGGATGGGTCATTGTTGTCTGCATAAGTGGCCAGCCAGAAGTCCCAACTTAACACCCTGTGACTTCTTTCTTTGGGGTTGGTTAAAGGAACAAGTCTACTGTACCAAACCAAAGACTTTGGAAGAACTTGAAGGGCAAATATGAGAAGTTATGTCTTCTATCACACAAGATTTTCTGGTGAGATCTGTTGGTGCAACTCTTGGGCGACTCAAGAAGCTGGTGGCGACATCTGGAGCCCAAATCAAATTTTAAAGAAAACCTCATACTAAAAGTTTTCCTTTCATAACCACTGACGTGTTATGTAAGTAATAATTGCGTTAATTTGCGTTAATGGCAAAACCTGGTCTACGATTAATTCTTTATTTTGTATATTTTCATTTGTCTTTCTCGTTTATATTCTGGTGTGGGCTGAATTATTCTGGAAAACATTTCTTTTGTGGTTTGATCGTAGATGGTCTATTTCTAGCATAATGGATGTCCACTTAGTCGTCATCCCTTCTTATACGTATGTAATACAATTTTTCTGAATTTTCAGATTTTTCTTTATGCTAGACCACTGGTTTTAAATTGGTGTTAATTAAATTAATATTCAATTTATCTATATGTATATATATCCCTCTCTCTCTCTCTCTCTTTCGGAGAGAGGCACAAACACATACACAGACATATATACACACGGCAGTAACTTCCGCCTACCAAATTCAATCGCAAAGCTTCGCAGGATGTGTGTGTGTGTGTGTACATGAATGTAATTAAGCACATCCTCAAATTAGCACGCATGTCGCTCCAATTTTAGGAGGACATTCGTCATGACCCTAGCTGCATTTTTGTCAACTTATTTTTCCGCGAATAGCAGTAAAAATAAATTTTCAACCAAAACTTTTAACAATTTTCAAGTTAGATAAATCCACCATTATTTACAACGGAGCTATGTCCCCTTCTAGGGACGAGTAAGTTTTTTAAGACTTTTGTTTTTTATTTTTCCATCGATGTTTTGTTGATATACGGACACACATACGAATATGTATTTAATGTGTCTTTCTTGCTTTAAGAAAGAAGTTTGTGTGATTTAAGGGAGGTTTAACTATTATTTCTAGCAAAATTGAGCAAACATTTATTAATGAGATATGTTGTTGTTTGTTGCCAAGATTTTAATGTGATTTGATGTGACTTTTCCAGGGTGTATATGGACATGATAGCAGAAAAAGGAATTTTGTGTACCAAGTTATAGGGAATCTTCTGGCTGGGAATAAGATGACGCTGCTTACAGATGAAGTAAAATTCCATATTCTTCATTTTAAACTACCTTTTTTTTTAAAGTTTTCATTTGTTAATTTATAAATTAGACTTGATTAGAATTATCGTATTCTTTTATCTGTTTCAGGCATTTAACTGCAGCCATGCTGGAGCACTGCCTTTAGTCAAACAAATCGACCCCATGACTTATTCTTTGTAAGCCTAGTACTTATCCTATCGGTCTTTTTTGCCGAACTGCTAAGTTACGGGGACGTAAACACACCCACATCAGTTGTCAAGCAATGGTAGGGAGACAAACACAGACACACACACACACACAGACACACACACACAGACACACACACACAGACACACACACACACACACACACACATACATACACACATATACGACTGGCTTTTTTTAGTTTCCGTCTGCCAAATCCACGCTCAGAAAGCTTTGGTCGGCCTGAGGCTATAATAGAAGACACTTGCCCAAGGTGCCACGCAGTGGGACTGAAACGGAACCGTGTGGTTGGTAAGCAAGCTACTTACCACACAACCACTCCTGTGCCTATATATGTGTTTTTTTTTTTTCTGGGGGGGTTTTTTGCAATTGAAATTTAATGGTTCTAATGGACTTGATGCTGTTTAATGAATTATCAACTCTTGGGATAATAATAATAATAATATTATTATTTACTGTGATGAGGAAGAGATATCTTATGGTACAGAGAGTGACAAACTTCTACTTAACATTTTAATGACACAATAATTTATTCCATTTTATAAACTGTTTGTAGTTACTGTTTACTGGTTACAGACCATCACTAGTTTTCTTGGCTTCTATTGTTTCACTTCTATTTAATATTTGTTCATTATTTGCTTATGAACTAATTATGGAAACTATGCTGATATATAAACCTAATACTTAAAAATTTGACCATAGCAGGCAAATCTGTGTAACTGCTGATATACAGAGGTAATGATCAAAATATCCTTTGGTTGGAAAGTCTACATGAATTCAACCAGTTTATATTACCCAGACACTGAATATATTTAATTCTTGGAAGTGAGATTGTGAAGATTGAGAAATGTTGAACATGTTCCAACTTAACCCTTTAGCATTCAAATTATTCTGTCGAGCTTAAAGCTTAATTATTCTAATTGGTTTGAATTAATCATGCATTATCTTGCTACTTCTAGATTTCAATGATGTGACAGTATATTTTTAGAATGTCATTGTATGGTAGATGTGAGAGGTTAGATCTGGCCAGTTTGAACATAAAACATATAGAATATTTGGGTGTGATATGACTAGTTTAAATGCTAAAGGGTTAACTGTAAAAAAAAAAAAATAAAACCATTAAGAAGTATGGAAAATATAAAGATAAAGCTTTATCAGTCATGCATCCTATAAAACATGTATTTGCTTATTTATATGTCCATTTGTTCATAGATCCAATGTCCAGTTTACAGTGAGGATTTGTGTAGGGCCACACTTGAGCTGATGGAGAAAAACTGTTCAGGAATCTACCACGTTGTAGGACCAGAGGCATTCAACAAATACACATTTGGTGTGAAGATTGTAAGTTGGTACATTTTATTTAAAAACATTCTAATATGGTACTATTGGTGTAGACACAATACTTTTTCTGCTCTCATAAATGAACTCTTCATATATATATATATATATATGTATGTATATATTATAGAGGCAGATAGATAGATGGAATGATGTGTCATTTAATAATGCCTTGTGATAAATGGCTTTTGTTTTTACCTTGATGGTTTACTTGATCTATTATTGAGTAAAAGATTTATCTTTCACTAATTTCAGGCTGAACTCTTCAATGTTGATACTTCATTGTTAGTTCCAATGTCATCAGAAGAACTCAAATTACCTGCCAAAAGGCCGTATTTTGCAGCATTGTCCACAGCAAAATTTCGGTAAGTATAACACCCAAAACAGTTATATTCAGTAATAATAATAATAATAATAATAGGATAAATTGATAGAGAAAGAAATGACAGAAAAGTTTAAGGTAGAGTACTTGCACAGATTGAGACTGATCCTTAAAGTGATATAAGTATATATAATTGTTTTATATAATTGTATAAGTATATATAATTGTTTTATTTCTATTTTTAGCAAAGAATTCCCAGAATTCAAGTTCCATAATGTATCTGCCGCTGTTGAGGATTGGCAAACTAAACAAATGAAGGGTAGAAATATCTTGTCTGATTTCTAATAAGTCCTTTAAAGAGAAAGGAAATAAAGATATATTGATGAATATTAATGAAATGAAACTTGATACTTCATTTGAAGCAGTTTTTCAGGGTACTTTGTATTATATATAAGGGTGTGTGGAAAAGTTCCCGGCTTTAAGGTTACTGGGAAAGGCCTGGTTAGAGGTCTAACCTTCCGATGCCTTTTATAATGCCAAGAACTTTTCAGCACCCCCTTGTATTTTGGGGAGATTCAGTGGTACACATATCCAAGATGTGCAAGTTATTTGTTTACAAGGTCACTTTAAAAAAAAATCATTTAATTGGGGTTTGTTAGAAATGAGGTCATGAGAGGATTGGCATAACAATCAAATGTGATTGATATGAGAGGAAAAATTATATCCATTGCCAAAGAATTTCCCATTTCTGTCCATCCCAGTATTCTTAATGTTAAGTCACGCATAACAATACAGAGAATAGAGTTACCAGATATAGAAGCCTGTCATATATGTATGTATGTGTGTATGTATGTATGCATGTATGTACTTGTGTGTGTGTTTGTGTTTGTCCTCCCACCATCACTTATATCATTTATAAAAGCAGACATGGGCAGTCTGCAGTGAGCAGAACCTTCTGAACAGCATGGCTAATGAAAAATTATTTCAAATTTTTCAGTAGTATGGCCCATCTCATGATGTGCCATATCTCCTGTTGCCTGCTTCTCATAAAAGCTTGCCCATGCCTGATAAAGGGTCATTTATAAAAAGGTCATTTATATTATAATTAAAATTACAATTTTATAGTATGCAATTATTTGTATACATATGCCATGGGTATATGGCGTAGTGGTTAACAGTGCGAGCTACTAACCCCAAGATTCTGAGTTCGATTCCAAGCAGTAACCTGAATAATAATACCTTTGGAATGAGAACCCAGGTTTGAAATTTCTCCAAGACACCTGATGGAGGACTGACATCCTGTATTTTCTTTTACTGAAAGCCAGAAACTTTTCAGCACACCCTCATATACAAAGCTATTTGTATACAAATTCACAATTTTAAAGAAGTGCATTTATATTCTAATTTGGTTTTCCCAATCTTTGGTTTTTTGTTTCCATGGATTAAAATAATTAAATAAGTAAATGACTTTTGTTGTTGATGATTATTTCAAGCAGGATACCTCATCATCTCTATTGTGACATTAATTATCTCCTCTAAGTTTCTCTCTGTCTTCTTATTGTGAGCACTCATTCAAATGTCAGTTGCATCACACACAGTTACTAAACTATGTTATATTATAATTTAAATTACAATTTTATAATATGCAATTATTTGTTAATTATTTGTTAAACAGCTTGAAAAATGAAGTAAAAAATTAATATTGCAGCCAGTGGCTGTGTGGTAAGAAGCTTGCTTCCCAAGCACATGGTTCAGGGTTCAGTTCCAGTGTGTGGCACCTTGGGTAAGTATCTTCTAGTATAGCCTTGGGCCAACCAAATCCTTGTGAGTGTATCTGGTAGATGAAAACTGAAAGAAGCCCATTGTATAAATGTATAAACTGTGGTTTGTGTTTGTCCCTCCCACTTGACAACCTGTGTTGATGTGTTTACGTTCGTTCGTATTCAGCAAAAAGCAGTTCAGCAAAAAGATAATAATAGAATAAGTACCAGAGTTTTAAAAAAATTGGTCCTGGGGTCAATTCATTTGACTAAAGTTTTCTTCGAGGCAGTGCCCCAGCATGGCCACAGTCGAATGATTGAAACAAATTAAAAGGTAAAAGAAGTTATGTAATATAGAAACAAGATAACTTATCTTGTCTTTTACTACTTTTACTTGGTCAGCATTTGCACTAAAAGTACATTAATTCCCGACTATTTTGAGAAAATAAAACACTAAAGCACAAAAGCAGAATTGGGGTTTGTTAGAAATGAGGTCATGAGAGGATTGGCATAACAATCATATGTAATTGATATGAGAGGATTGGCATAACAATCATATGTAATTGATATGAGAGGAAAAATTATATCCATCCCAGTATTCTTAATGTTAAGTCACGCATAACAATACAGAGAATAGAGTTACCAGATATAGAAGCCTGTCATATATGTATGTATGTATGCATGTATGTACTTGTGTGTGTGTTTGTGTTTGTCCTCCCACCATCACTTGACAACTGATGTTGGTGTGTTTACATTCCTGTAACTAAGCGGTTCAGCAAAAGAGACCAATAGGATAAGTACTAGGCTTACAAAGAATAAGTCCTGGGGTCGATTTGTTTGACTAAAGGCGGTGCTCCAGCATGGCCACAGTCAAATGACTGAAACAAGTAAAAGAACAAAAGAAAGAAGAAATGTAAGCATTTTATACATAAAGCACAGCCGTACATATACATTCATACAGACCTGCTTGCATGTATACATACACACATACATATATATATACTTGGATTTACTCCAAGTCACAATACTGCAGTGATCATCATGAGATGTGCATCAGTTTAACCCTTTAGCATTCAGATTGATTTATCAAATATAATGCTTGTTTATCTACATTGTTTTAAAATTACATATTATCCTGTAGCTTCAAGATTTTGAAGATATGATCATTTATTTTTTGAACGACATTGTAGGGTAAGTGGGAGAGGCTCGATCTGGCCAGTTTGAACATAAAACTGGTAGAACATTTGGGCTGGATATGGCCAGTTTAAATGCTAAAGGGTTAAAGCCAACTGCAGCAATATCAATTATTGCGTGAAATATGAATCAACAACAAGCTATTTATTCATTTATTTTAATTCATGAAAAAAACCCCAAAAGATTGAAAAACCCAAATTGAAATACCAATGACCCTCTGTAGCAGAGATTCTCAACCATTTTTCTTTACTTATGAACCCCTTTGATTGCTATCTTATTTTGGTGAACCCTCCTTAGCCATTTGATGTCTAAAAATTAGTTTTATAGAAACTTCTTTCAAAATTCCTCTAATACACAAATTGCTTTGAACTCAAATAACCCTTTTATAAATGACCCTTTTTATCAGATATGGGCAACCTTTTCTGAGCAGCAGGTCACATGAGAGGTGGCTCATCTTGAGGTGAGCCACACTACAAAAACATTAAAAATAATTTTTCATTAGCCATGTCATTCAGAAGACTGGTGGCTGCCAGTTGCTCATGTCTGCTTTTAAAAAATGTTCTTTTTATTAATGACCATTCATATATACAGGTGACTTGTATACTTGTATACATCTTGGCCATGTGTACCATTGACTCTTCACAGAATACAAACAAAATCATCCCCAAAATATATAATATAAAGAACCCTGAAAAATTGTTTCTAAAGTAGCAGCAAGTTTCAGGTCACTTATATTAATTAATACACTAAATAATACACTATCAATATAACTTTATTTCCTTTCTTTTTAAAGGACTTATTAGAATTCAGGCAAGATTTTTCCATTTTTATTTTCTTTACTTTTCCAATCTCTTATAGCAGCAGATACATCAAGGAACTTGAACTCTGGGACTTCCTTGCTGAAAATAGAAATAAAAAAATTCATGTGTTTATATAATGTTTTTATGAGGATGTGCTGAAAAGCTCCTAGCTTTAAGGATATTGCGAAGGGCCTGGTTGCAGGCCCAACATTCCAAGTTCTTTTACAGGGCTTTGAAAAACTGAAGGACCACTGCAATAAGTGTGTGAGTCTGAGAGGGGAACATGTTGAATAATATCATAATTAACTGATTCTCCTGCATCTTCTTTCACCCAAAACCAGGAACTTTTCAGCACCTCCTTGTAGTATATTTCATGCAATATATCCTCCAACATACTGTCATCATCATCATTTAACGTCCATTGTCCATGCTGGCATGGGTTGGACGGTTTGACAAGGTCTAGTAAGCTGAGGAGCTGCACCAGACTCTAGTCTGATTTGGCATGGTTGGATGTCAAATCAGTTGGATGTCCTTCCTAATGCTAACCACTCTAGGAGTGTAATAAGTGCTTTTACGTGCCACTGCATCGGTGTCAGTTTGCATGAACCAATATCTGCCACTACTATGATTTCACCCAGTCAAGTACTGGCCTTGTGCTAGAATTAGAAAGACTCATCATAAGTGTTGTTGTTATTATTATCATTACTATTATTATTAATATTATTATTATTGTACATGGCTGTGTTAGTAGTTATGAAGAATTGGTGAAAGTGTATGTCAAAGAAAGAATATACTTACCGAAATTTTGCTGTGGACAATGCTGCAAAATACGGCCTTTTGGCAGGTAATTTGAGTTCTTCTGATGACATTGGAACTAACAATGAAGTATCAAGATTGAAGAGTTCAGCCTGAAATTAGTGAAAGATAAATCTTTTACTCAATAATAGATCAAGTAAACCTTCAAGGTAAAAACAAAAGCCATTTATCACAAGGCATTATTAAATGACACATCATTCCATCTATCTATCTGCCTCTATAATATATACATATATATATATATATGATGATATATATATATATATAAATATATATATATATATATCATCATCATCATCACCATCATCATCATCATC
>NC_069006.1:22396287-22399352 GCF_001194135.2 Octopus bimaculoides
CGGTACTGGCAATGGTCACGCTCAGGATGGTACATCTTATGTGCCACCCGCACAAGAGCCAGTCCAGGGGCACTGGCAACGATCTCACTTGGCTTGCCGGGTCTTCTCGCGCACAGCACATTTCCAAAGGTCTCGGTCAGTAGTCATCGCCTCGGTGAGGCCCAATGTTCGAAGGTCTTGCCTCACCACCTCAGCCCAGGTCTTCCTGGGCCTACCTCTTCCACGGGTTCCCTCAACTGTTAGGGAGTGGCACTTTTTCACGCAGCTATCCTCATTCATTCTCACCACATGTCCAAACCAGCGCAATCGTCTCTCTTGCACACCACTACTGACGCTTCTTATATATATATATATGAAGAGTTCGGTTATGAGAGCAGAAAAAGTATTGTGTCTACACCAATAGTACCATATTAGAATGCTTTTAAATAAAATGTACCAACTTACAATCTTCACACCAAATGTGTATTTGTTGAATGCCTCTGGTCCTACAACGTGGTAGATTCCTGAACAGTTTTTCTCCATCAGCTCAAGTGTGGCCCTACACAAATCAATACTGTAAATTGGACACTGGATCTATGAATAAACAAATATACAAATATGTAAATAATAGACAAATATTAAACAAGAAAAATAGATTAACACAAAACCTGAGGGAACTACTGATGTTCTGTCTCAGTAAATAATAACCACAAACAGTTTATAGAATGGGATAAATTATTTTGGTATTCTGAGTAGAAACCTTTGTCACTCTCTGTTGAAGAGTTCTCTAAACCATAAGACATCTCTTCATCACAGTAAATAGGGCTCAGTCTCACGTCCCCCCCCCCCAACTCTGTTTATTATAATTCTCCATTCCATAATACAGGACAAGTTCAAGACTGAATGCCTGACAACAGCAGAGATCAATATCGTCATTCTTTAACATCCATTTTCCATGCTGGCATGGGTTGGCTGGTCATGCAGGCATGTGTTCTTGTAGCTAAATTGAGGAATTCAAAGAAAGATTCCAAATGCAAAAGCAGAGTCCAGGAACCAGAGGTCTAAAACTAAACCTTGCAAAGAAAAAAAAAACGTTTAATAAGGAAGAAAATTGAAAATTATACTGTCATCTGAGAAGAGGCTTTGTTTAATATGCAGAATAGGAGTATAGCAAGAATATTTCTCTCCCTATACCCAACGTAAACTATGGGTTCACAAGAGATTCAATAGGATCACAGACAGGCTGATAGAGGATCATTTCATATTTAGTAACCAATGTGCTGTAGTAGTGTGGTTATGAAGGGCAGAAAAAGTGTCTTACCATGAGCTGGCAAATGACTTCAAAAAGGAAACTATTCAAATTCTGACTGAAATTTATCCTGTCACCTTATGACACTTTCTGTACTCAACCTCCTGGTCAAAAACCTAGAATACACAAGGACTCCATCTGCATGTCTGTTCTCTCTGGTTGACTTTCTATCGTCCAAATAATGGTATTTCTATTTCATTACCTGGGATCACTTCCAGCACATCGTCCCCTAATGTTTTCCTTCACTCCTGACACATCACCCACTGGGCCACAAGTAATTAGCAGTAAAATCTATTATAAAATAAATCCTTTAAAATATTCAGAAATTCGTTAGATGTAATTGATAGATTCTGTCACCGAGATGACTTTACCAGCAGAGGAGGAGGGTGTTTTAAAAAGGATAGCTATCAGAAAGTAAGAAAGGGGTAAAAAAAAAAAAAAGGGATTCTTTCTTTGAGTGAACAGCAGATTATGTGAGACTTGTATATCAAGTGTTATCTTACATCGTAGAGAAACAACTGTCAAGAAATTATCCTCAAATTATAAATTAACAAGTGAAAAAGTAAAAAAAAAAAAAAAAGGTAGTTTAAAGTGAAGAATATGGAATTTTACTTCATCTGTAAGCAGCGTCATCTTATTCCCAGCCAGAAGATTCCCTATAACTTGGTACACAAAATTCCTTTTTTTGCTATCTTGTCCATACACACCCTGGAAAAGTCACATTAAATCACATTAAAATCTTGACAACAAACAACAACATATCTCATTAATAAATGTTTGCTCAATTGACCATACCAGTGAAGTCTTCTGTCTTACACACTATATTTGTTACCTCTTATGTCCATCAAGAAAAGACACACAAAGGACATAGATATGCACACCCCTCCTCACTTATCAACCAAACATCATCACAATTTCAACACCTTATCAGAGTCAATGATTAGTTTTTAATACTGCAGTATGCTCAATAACCAATGAATAAATCTGGTGAATGAATGTAGATACTATTGAAATCTAATCCAATCCATGGAGGAAAACTCCATGAGTTCAATCTTCAGGTGTGTCTCAATGAAAAAAAGTTTACCCCATACTCACCGAAGTGCGTATAATTAAGACATTGGTGTCAACATCTTGGAATATTTCTTCAGAGGCCAGTTTAGCTTTACCATAGACATTCACACTGTTGGGAGGAGCATCTTCCTTTATACCAATATCATTAGCTACAAAGAAAGGAATATCAAATATTATTTAAAACACTTTCACAGTCCACAAGTACATCTGTTGCTAGGATGTTGCACTCATGACTTCTAGATTGTGGTTTCAATTCCTGGACTGGTCGGTGCGTTGTGTTCTTGAGCAAAACACTTCATTTCACGTTGCTCCAGTCCACTCAGCTGGCAAAAATGAGTAACCCTGTGACAGACTGGTCTCCCATCCAGGTGGGGCATATATACGCCATGGAAACCGAGAAACCAGCCCTATGAGTCTATATGACTCGGAAAGGAACTTTACTTTTACTTAAGAAGGTATAGATCTAAATACTAACCTAACATATCGATTCTGTCTTGGGGT
Source organism: Octopus bimaculoides (assembly GCF_001194135.2). Lineage (NCBI taxonomy): Eukaryota > Metazoa > Mollusca > Cephalopoda > Octopoda > Octopodidae > Octopus > Octopus bimaculoides. Next base: position 22,399,148 of record NC_069006.1, read on the forward strand.
AAATCTGGTTTGAGAGGGTCACTGAAGATATAATTGGTTGAGAAGAAGATCAACTTGGCACCATGCTTTTTGGTTTGTTTCCCTAACTGTTCAATACTGTCTCGGTTAATAAGATAAGCCTGCAATGAACAAACATGAAGAGCAAGGTATTAGAAGAATGAACATGAATTAGGGAAAATATGGGGAAAGGTAAAGGGGATTACAG
>NC_069006.1:22399727-22401596 GCF_001194135.2 Octopus bimaculoides
TATATGCACACACACACATATGCAGACACACATACGCACACACCTACCCACACACAAAGACGAAGGTAACTATTTCAATAACAATAACAACAACAACAACATTAAAACCAACTAAGCAACAATAAATTAGAGTGCAACAAACCAATTCTTTTTCTGATTCACACAAGTTTGCATTGACCATGGCCCCACATACAATGACCACATGGGGTTTGCAGGCATCCAAAAGCAGATCCACGTATGCTGGGTCCCTGTAATAAAAACAGATTGGAGATTAGTGCATTACACTGTTGTTACCTGCAATACAAAAGGCAGCTGGATTAGGAAAATCTCTTTCCATAAACCCAGTGATGATTTGTAGACGGAAAGTTTCAACAAAAGTTCACCATCAAAGATCAGCTCCGAGCAGAATGTAAAACATTCACACAGAGACTCAGAGGGACATATGAGCACACACACGCACACAAACAACATGCACACACACACACACACACAAACAACATGCACACACACACACACACACAAACAACATGCACACACACACACACACACACATGTATGTGTGCTCACACACAAGCACACATCCATGTGTGTGTGTGTTAGTTTTAGTTTCTTTAAGTCATGTAAAAGAACTCAGAAAGTTGGGCCTCCAACCAGGCCTTTTGCAATCCCCTTAAAGCCAGAAACTTTTCAGCAACCCCTCATATTGTGTGTAATGGAGGCATACTGGCAGTGCTGAGTCTAACTGTGAAAGGATATATTTTCTAATGGTGTAATAGTATACATCATACAAATAGAATTCCAAAATATCATAGAAAAATTTAGGAAAAAAACCCAACTAAAACCTATTTTCAAATCAAATTTGTAATGTTGAGGATCATTATCTGTGTAGCAAGTGCCAATAACTACGTATTTGTCACTGCGTTCTTTTAGCAGCCTGTAGAATGTACTTCCAACTGGAAATAAAGAGATAAATAGTGTAGAGAACATTACAAATATCTATTATAATAAAAGTGAAAGTCAGTCTGTCTGGGACCCCTGTATCTCAGTCTACATTTGCTCTACATATTATACCTTTTTGGAATCAGGATGATCCCTGGATAGAAAATTTGCCTTTCCTTTGGGATTTGATTTAAAAGCATTTGTGTTGCTATTTCTAGCAGGAAAGCTTAGCTGATTCATGCCTTCTTGGTTGGCATTTGTCAGATGACACCAGAGATCAAGGGAGAGATAAATGACATGGTTATAACCGACAGAGTGCCAGTTAAGTATCAAATATATTTTAAGTGTAATTCCTTACCACATTATGTCTCCCTGAATGCCCCTTTAACCCCCATTACTTATGTTTGTCTCCTACTATTTCCATCCCCATGTATTTCTGACTTCAGCATTGAGCATCTCTCACATACTACCCACACTTCCCATCACCTATGCTGCCTCTTACTGCCTCCACCTTCTCACCCACACCCCCCAAAAAAGCCTCTGGTAATTCACCATGGACCATGGCTCCACCTGTATCCACCATTCACTGGCCTTCACCTCTAGCCATCTTTATCCATCTACCACTCTCCTTCTAAACCCATCAACTCATGACCCCTTTAATTTCATAGTTAAAGGAGAAAAGAGAATCACCCTCCTTACCAATGACCTTTAAAGATAGTCACCTCCCCCACTCTTGACCTTTGAAGAAAATCACTGGCTCATTGGTCCTTATCAATTCGTCTAACCCATCAACTCGTCACCCCTTTAATTTCACAGTTGAAGGATAAAAGAGAATTGTCCTCCTTGCTACTGACCTTTAAAAATAGTCACCTCCCCACCCTCTTGACCACTGAAGAGAATTGCCTACCTGGATCTGTAAAGAGTATCTCC
>NC_069006.1:22407389-22408053 GCF_001194135.2 Octopus bimaculoides
AATTTTAAATAATTATTACCTTTGATGGTTTTTATTCCCATGCTGACCACTTGATAAGATCAATATTTTAAATATCGATCTTATCCTTATTTATATAAATATATCGATAGATAGATAGATAGATAGATAGATACACACACACACTCATATATTTCCATACTCATATGCATATATATAAAAAAGCAAATACAATACTACACATATAAAATAGCAATAAGAAAAAAGGCCTTCCTTACCTTGTGAAGAACTGTGACAAATGGGTGTAGTGGAAAGGTAGAAAGTAGTGAGAAGATGGATGAAGATATGTGTGTGTGTGTGTGTGTGTGTGTGTGTGACTATGTTATGCAATGAAATACAAGCTCATCAATACAAAAAAAGCTTTCTCTTAGCTTGTGTGTGAGTGTGTGTGTGCATGCGCGCATGGTGATGTAACTGGATCTTTTCCCTTGAATAGAATTATTGCCTTTGTTTGTCAACAATAACTATCGGCGGTACTGTTATTTATGACATCGTTCGTGCGTTTGTACTGGTTTTAGCTTTAGGGTATTAGGGTTAGGGTTTTATGGTTAGGGTTAAGGTTATTAGTATTTTTGCCAAATTTGGTGAAAATCTGTTCAATACACCGCCACAAATTTTTTTATCAAATTTGGCAAAAATACTCGTA
>NC_069006.1:22409147-22409920 GCF_001194135.2 Octopus bimaculoides
TGATTGGTTGAAATTACAGAAATACGACAACTTGGAATAATTTATGGATTTCTTTTTTTTTTAAGAAGACTAAGAGAAAAAGATGTTTTATATGACACATTCTACCAGTGTTCCAAGTTTCAAAGTGTTTCGTTAATGAAAAATGTGGCCCCCGTTTTAAAAAAGATCCTAATTTCCTTAATATGATAGTAATTAATTATCGTGTAAATTATCATACATGCTTACAAGCTTAGTTTGAATTCAGAAAGGTAACGATCGAGATCCATGATTCGAACCCGATTAACTATAACGGTGATTCGAACCCGATTAATTTCACTTCGCTTTCGAAGTCAGAATGGTATATATTAACGCGATGACAACATGGAGGAAGGGAGTAAAAGAATAAGGAAATGGAAAGAAATTAAAAAAGAGAAGCATAAAAGTTCATAGTTCAACTTACCGAAGTTTGCAATCCTGCATACATTCATCTACCTGCCTGCCTACCTTTCTATCTATCTATCTATCTACCTATCAGCCTGTCTGATAGACCTGGGCTGAGGTGGTGAGGCAAGACCTTCGAACATTGGGCCTCACCGAGGCGATGACTACTGACCGAAACCTTTGGAAATGTGCTGTGCGTGAGAAGACCCGGCAAGCCAAGTGAGATCGTTGCCAGGGCCCCTGGACTGGCTCTTGTGCGGGTGGCACATAAAAGACACCATTTCGAGCGTGGCCGTTTTTGTGCGGGTGACACATAAAAGCATCCACTACACTCTCTGAGTGGTTGGTGTTAG
>NC_069006.1:22410672-22412483 GCF_001194135.2 Octopus bimaculoides
ATATATATATATATATAGATAGATAGATAGATAGATATATAGATAGATAGATAGATAGGTAGGTAGGTAGGTAGGTAGGTAGGAAGGTAGAGATACAAGCAGATAGCTAAACAGATATATAAATGGAAGATATCATGCATATGACCAACATAGCATAGATGTAAGTTAGACACTCTTTATCCTTATTTTGCTTTTGTGTAACAGCGCTACGTTTATAGTGGAATAATGCCATCACGTTTGTAAAATGGGTCACATAGGTAAAGGTAGCTAAGGTGTTTTAGGAACAATGAATGTAGGTTAATAGCATGGCTAAGATTTCATCTAAAGAAAATTACATTTTGTCAGCATGGAATTTCAATGTTTGTGTTGTTGCCTTTTCTCAACCCACGCTTCATTTAACAGACCTATATTCGGTGGCTCTCCACCCACAGCCTCGGATCACTCAAAGCCCTGTGAGTGGATTTGGTAAGCCTGTCGGATATGAAACGTAATGGATGTGTCTGTATGAGTGAATACAAATACATAAAGCTGAACAGGCTCGCATGCACATACATATATGACTATGAGCACATCTAGATATGCAAGTTTATGCATGAGAACATACATGAAACAGAACATACAGATCTGCACATATACATTCATGCATACAAACAAAAATATCGTTGTTAATGTTGAAATTCCAATGAAGGTGCCTTGGATCTAGGTTAGAAACCAGTTCTTCCTTTATTGGCCTTGAAATAAAACTGAAGAACAACATACATTGTGAGACTTGTGTTTCACTGTTGAAGCCATGAACATGAAAGTAAGTGGGTGCATCCATAAAGTTTTTATAGCAATTAACAAACAACCAGTGACAGAACTGATGCCAAAACAATTGGTTGCTCTACAGTTGATTGCCCGATAGAGTTATACTTAAATATTCATCGTCTGCAAAATCTTGAGGCTTTGCTTTCTTTCTGTTAGCACGTATTCTTTTATTTCTTACTTGTTTCTGTCATTTGACTGCGGTCATGCTGGGGCACTGCCTTAAAAGGTTTTTAGTTGAAGAAATCGATTGCAGGACTGATTCTTTGTAAACCTAGTACTTATTCTATATCGGTCTTTTTTGTTGAACCGTTAAGTGACGGGGATGTAAGCACACCGACACTGGTTGTCAAGCATTGGCCGGAAGACAAACATAAATACAAAGACACGCACATAAATATAATTATCTAAATGGAAAGACTTCCATTTGTACCCCCTCCCCTATAAAATTTTTAAAAACTATTAGACATGGTTGAAAGTTGATTTCCTACCATGTCTTATAATAATCCTTTCCACTTACACACAAGGCCTGAAATTTTGTGGGAGGGGGCCCAGTCGATTAGATCAATCCCAGTATGCAACAGGTACTTACTTTATCGACCCCAAAAGGATGAAAGGCAAAGTCGACCCCGGCAGAATTTGAACTCAGAACATAAGGACAGACGAAATGCCACTAAGCATCTCACCTGGTGTGCTAACGATTCTGCAGCCTGCTGCCTTCCCATGTCTTATAATAATGATGAAAAAGGCCAAAAATCTTTCGGAGATTGTTGCGTGATTATATTTTCATTGTTTAAGTCTGCTGTTCGTGATTATATTTCTTTGTTTTGTATATCTTTTCCCTCTTATCTTTTACTTGTTTCAGTCATTAGACTGTGGCCATCCTGGAGCACCACCATGGAAAATTTATAGCTGAATGTATCGACCCCAGTACGTTTTTTTTTTTTTTTGTAAAGACAAAAAAAAATAATAGCTGGAAAAAAATAACCAATAACTGAAACGATTAA
>NC_069006.1:22412848-22414626 GCF_001194135.2 Octopus bimaculoides
TAACAGGGACTATATACTCAATGAGTACATTATCTTTTTTTAAGAGTTAGGTATCAGTTTTATTGGAATATAACACGTTTGGAAAGGATGTATATGTAATACAAATGGAAAAAATAACAAAGAAACTAAAAAAAAGCACAAGGCCAGCAATTTCGGGGCAAAGTTGACCCCGGTGGAATTTGAACTCAAAACGCAAAGTCGGAAGAAATGCCGCTAAACATTTTTCCGGCGCGGAAATGATTCTGCCAATTCGCCGCTTTACGGATACAATATATTGCACGATACTACATAGTATTCCTGGATGTCTGGAAACCGGAAAAGAGGTCCCGTACTGTACTTCAAATGGTTAGAAGAAATTTAAACAAGTTTCATTCATAAATTTCTCTGCCGAAATGTGATTTCTATATGGCATGATTCGAAAGTACGGCTTATGAATATCAATGGAGCTAGCTTTCATGGCGGATGTGACGTCACAGTGTACTGAAGTCTGTTAGAAGTGAATCGCTGTCGTCCACTCCATTATTGACCCTCACCATTGCATACATAACAACAACATACATCAATAATACTAGGTAGGTGATACGATATTCTATTTGAACTACTGAACAACAGGTAAGGTTACTGAATTTGTACATAACGACCTCTGGCAAAAATGAAGACTCACCTAGACACTAAAAGCTGGGTGGCCCTCAATGTCTACAAAACTTCTAAACTATGGCATTGTGTTTATTGTTGATAAGGTATATCTTAAAACAATAATTCAGTCGGGTTAATGAGCCTTAGTAATTATAGGATTCTTTATTAGCTTAAAAAACATATTATTTACGCTACCTATGTGGATTCCGAATATATACAAAAATTTCGGTAATTTTTCAGATTAACATCCGCACGATCTTCACTAGGGTTTTAGGTTCGGGGTTACGGTTAGGGACGAATTCCCTAACCCTAACCCCCAACACTCTAGTGAAGATCGTGCGGATGTTAATCTGAAAAATTACCAAAATTTCTACGACGTGTTGTTTAATGTCTATAAAAGACACCATAAAATAGTAATTACCTCAGTTTAATTAAATCATGGTTGTAATTTGGGTGAATGTAGCATGTCGTTTGTTTGTGGTCCCTGTTAAACCATCCAACCCATACCAGCATGGAAGGTGGACGTTAAACGATGATGATAATGATGGTGAATTCAGTATTGTTTATTAAAACGACTATATGGAAAAATAATTAACTTTATAATTGCTAATTAGATGCTGTTTATACTTTGTACCTGGGGTTAAACAACGCCAAAGGTCAAGCTGGTCTTTAAAATTCTGATTCTTTTACTAGTTCCAGTCGTTTGACTGAGGCCATGCTGGAGCACCACCTTGGAGGCTTAGTGCTTAGTGCTTATTCTATCGGTCTATTTTGCTGGACCACTAAATTACGGGTACATAAACACACACACACATATAGCCAGAGGGGAAGCAGATAAGGAAAGATTTGCCAATGTTCTGCGCCGTGAGGACCAAAGACTCGAGGTATTTCGTGTTGCAAGACAGTGTAGGAGAGAGAATAGTGATGTTGTAGGAGAGAAATGTGTTCGCATGGATGATGGTACGCTTGCATTAAATGAGGATGCAAAGAAAGAGGTCTGGAGATGCCACTACGATAGATTGCTTAATAAAGAGAATGAATGGGAGAAAGAGAGCCTGCCGTATGTCGACCCAATAGAGGGACCAGCTATCCGAGTCGATAGTACCAGGGTAGATAAAGCAATTAAGAGTATGAAGACCGGG
>NC_069006.1:22416536-22424416 GCF_001194135.2 Octopus bimaculoides
GGCACATAAAAGACACCATTTCGAGCGTGGCCGTTTTCGTGCGGGTGACACGTAAAAGCACCCACTACACTCTCTGAGTGGTTGGCGTTAGGAAGGGCATCCAGCTGTAGAAACTCTGCCAAATCAGACTGGAGCCTGGTGTTGCCATCCGGTTTCACCAGTCCTCAGTCAAATCGTCCAACCCATGCTAGCATGGAAAGCGGACGTTAAACGATGATGATGATGATGACAGGCTTCTTTCAGTTTACTTCTACTAAATCTACTCACAAGGCTTTGGTCAGCTTGAAGGCTATAGTCGAAGGCACCTGCCCAAGGTGCCACGCAGTGGGACTGAACCCCAAATCATGTGGTTGGGAAGCAAGCATCTTACCACACAACCATTGTAAACTTAACAATGTTAACATCCCATTATATCTATTTCCAGGTAAGATGGAATCAAAAGAGACCGTTGCCCAGGTCCCCAGCCGAAAGCTCACACTTGAAGATGATATGGAGTCCCAATCATCAGCTAAAGAAGAAGAAGATGATGACGAACAGTCAAAGGAAGTTGTCATTGTTGACCCAACTGCTTTGGTAAGTTTATTCCTTGTTTCTTTGATTGCCACTGCTGTTGTCTGTTGCTGATATTGTATTCTCAAGTTCAACTTCACTTTTTCTTCACAACTTTATGACATTTTAGATTCACAATGAAAATAGAACCTTTAACTTTTTTGATTCTAACCTGTTAAAGATAGCCCCTAGCTCTGACAGAAACTCATGGTTTTAATCCTTTAGGGTAGGGGTCGGGGAACTTTTTTAACCAATTACCCCAAGTTTCATCAGATTTGATTGGAAATATGCCAATTGCTATTGTGTTTGGTCACAAGAGAACAGCTTCTCAATTACAATGGATACGTGTTCATAACACATTAGATTTATTAGTAGAAGGGATTCTGGGACAGCCAGTATTTTGACATTATTGTGTCTCATTAGCCAGTCACACCCCTGGACTATTGAATCTAGCAAGAGCCAAGGGTCTTGTTTGTAATTTCAGTGAACAGTTTGTTTGCTGATCTGTGCTGATATCTGCCAATTATAATTTTCCTTCAAAATTCCTTGTTACTTTATATTCCAAACACCAGCTTCATAATGACTTTTTTTTTTCATTAAATCCTTCACTATTTTGCTAATTAATTGGAATAAAGGCAGTATATTTCAACTGAAATTTAGTAACCAAAGGGTTAAAATTTGTTGTTGTGTCACCATCATCATCATCATCATCATCCTCAGTAATTATTAAAGTTTATTGAAGTGATTATGTGTAATAATTAATTTTGATGAAATTAACTTTATAATTACAGAACAGCTGTTTATTCAGGTAATTAAAAAGTAATAAAATTACTTTTATAATTACAATTCAACATTGTTTATTAACATACAATTAAATGTAAAATAATTTGCTTTCTAATTACTAATTAGATGTTATTTTTCTTTCATTGTTTACCTCAGGATGTTGACTTAAGTCATTGCAAGATTGGTAAGATCGAACAGATGGAGAGACTCACCAATGTTACGGTAAATATAATCAGCTGTTGTTTCTTTTGGAATTCTCAGGTCTGTAGAGTCGGAGTCAGAAGCAATTATTGAGTTACTAAGTTGGAGTCAGTAAATTGTAATGTATCCATCCATTTATGTTCTCCACCTGCTTTTCATGGGAGAACTGTTGGGGCAGAGTCCTCAGAGAATCTCCTCCATAGAATCCTATTAGAGGTGGCCATCATTACACTTTCTGGCTGGATTCCCAAGTATGGTCAATGAGACTATTCACATTATTTAACCATCTCGTTCATGGTCTACCCTTAGATCACCTGCTGGTTGGCTCAACTCGAAGGGGCTGTTTCACAATTCTTTCATGTGGCATTCTTTTATATATATATATTTCCTGCAGGAATCCTAAACATGAGACTCTTTTACTTGTTTCAGTCTTTTGACTGTGGCCATGCTGGAGCACCGCCTTTAGTCGAGCAAATCGACCCCAGGACTTATTCTTTGGAAGCCTAGTACTTATTCTATCGGTCTCTTTTGCCGAACCGCTAAGTTACGGGGACATAAACACACCAGCATCGGTTGTCAAGCGATGTTGGGGGGACAAACACAGACATACAAACACATACACACATAGATATATATATATATACGACAGGCTTCTTTCAGTTTCCGTCTACCAAATCCACTCACAAGGCTTTGGTCGGCCCGAGGCTATAGTAGAAGACACTTGCCCAAGATGCCATGAAGTGGGACTGAACCCGGGACTATGTGGTTGGTAAGCAAGCTACTTACCACACAGCCACTCCTACGCCTATGGATATTATCCAACCATCTCATTCCTGATCTACTCTTTGGACTCCTGCTGTTTGGCTCATCCATCTTGTGATTCTTTCCTGCCACATTCTAATCCCATGTCCATAGTACCACAAATGTGACTTCTCATTGCAGAGAAGTAGTAGTTTGACCTGGAAAGACTCCCAGGTCTCCAAGCTACACATCATCATCATCATCATCATCATCATCGTTGTTGTTGTTTAACATCCGCTTTCCATACCAGTCATGGGGCACTGGCATTGTATCACCAATCCACAATTTATATGCATATGGTGTAAAAACTATGTATTGGTATGCACCCACGATGCATGCGTTAGAATAAATTCAAATATGAAATGGAAGTTGTGCTAGTGTAATAAACATTATTGACCACACATACTTGATATATATGCTAGTAGGTTACGATTTGGTGTGGTGGGGTTGACTGCATCGGAGTGCCAGGTTTTAAAACACCTGAAAGTCATTGACATGGGAGGCAACTCACCCCAAATCCTATTCAGGAACGATGGACATTGATGTTTAACCATTTTTGTGGCTTATCAACATCACGTGCCTGAACCAAATAGGGGGTCGGTTCATTTTAATCTTCATTCTGAAAGGATTCCACTGAATGGTCGTATGTTGATTCTCTTTAGAATGTCTCCATCAGTTATGTGATCTTGCCAGTATATTCTTGGAATCTTTCTTAAGCGTCTTCGGTGGAACACATCTTGCTGCCTGTTTATTTCACCTCACTTGATCTTTAATTATTTTTCTCTGTCTTTTTTAGAGTTTGTGTCTACGACAGAATTTGATCAAGTGTATTGAAGGTTTATCGACTTTGGTCCATTTAAATCTGTTGGATCTGTATGACAACCAAATAACAAAAATAGAAAATTTAACAGAGCTGACTAATTTAACGTAAGTTATTCTTATTTTCTAAGTGATGTCGTTGGTGTTGTATGGTTGGAGGTGATAGAGTCCCAGCAATGATTGAAGAATCTGTATGGTGCCTGTGTGTGCCAGTAATATCAGATATATACATACGAGGTGGTATCGAAAAGTTCCTGGACTAGTTTTGTAGCATGCCAACAGATGGCAGCAGGCGGTTGCGTGCACAATGAGAGCTAGCAGTGACTTTCATGAGGCAATGTGCTTAGGTGACATCTCTGTGTTTATTTTGCAAGTTGTGAAGTTGGTGTTTTCGTGATCACATGCATGCTGCTGCAGTCTGCGATTTTTGTCATGGACAGAAAGATGGAACAAAGAGACAACATGAAATTTTGCGTTAAACTTGGGAAGTCTGCTGCAGAGATATCAAGCATGCTGGCCAGACCCTTGTGAGTGGATTTGTAGACAGAAGCCTGTCCGAGATATAAGACAGTCTGCATGTGTGTTTGTGTTGATGTTTGTTCCCCACCGCTGTTGGACAACTAGTGTTGATGCGTTAAGGTCCCTGTAACTTAGTGTTCCAGGAAAAGAGATCAATAGAATAAGTACTAGGCTTAAAATTAAAAAGAAAATAAATATTGGAGTCAATTCATTCAACTAAAATTCTTCAAGGTAGTGCCCCATCATGGCCGTAGTCTAATGACGGAAACAAGTAAAAGATAAAATGATCAAATACACATAATATCCTTTTTACATCACTTTCTATGCTTACACAGGTTAGGCAGATCTTATCCATTGAAGCTTCTTGCCTTGTACTATCTTATTAATCTTCATTAAACTGTAATAATAATGAAAAGATTTTTTTAAAAACCCAAAGAGACATTAACTTGGCTAATTTGATTGATGCTGTATTTGTTTCTTCCTCTTTTTCCAGTCAACTAGATTTCTCTTTTAACCGGATCAAGAAAATAGAAAATATGTCTCATTTGACTAATTTGACCAAGTTATATTTAGTGAATAACAAAATAACCAACATCGAGAACCTTGAAACACTCATTAACCTGGATATGCTGGAATTAGGTTCCAATAAGATTCGGGTATGTCAGTACAGTTGCATTTGTCTCTTTACATCTCTCTCTCTCTCTCTCTCTCTCTCTCCCCCCCCACACACATATCACCATTACTTAGACTCAGAATTTTTAGATCCTTACTCAGGACATGTTAGCTGTAATGTATCAGTAAAAATATTAGATCTTGCTGCTGTGTCTAGCAAGCCTGGTTTTAACAACGTATTTGTTGTCTCCCTTTACACATATGCTTTAGCTTATAGCAGATCACCCGATGACATTGTATAAACTGGCACTCCGTTGGTTACAACAACGGGGATTCCTGTTGATCCGATCGACAGAACAGCCTGCTCATGAAATTAATGTGCAAGTGGCTGAGTACTATGTCTTTCTGGGTCTACTCCTTCCACAGGTTCCCTCCACAGTTACAGATCGGTACTTCTTTATGTAACTGTCCTCGTCCATACGAAAAAGAAAAAAAATGCTCTCAGTACACTCTATGAAGTAGTTAGCATTAGGAAGGGCTGCCAAAACAGATATTGGAGTTTGGTGCAGTCTTCGGGGACACCAGCCCCTGTCAAACCGTCCAACCCATGCCAGCATGGAAAACAGATGCTAAATGACAAAAACGATAATGATATGTAGAAACGCTAACTTTTTCCTTGAAGTCTCACATAAGGGCTTTAATGGTTCCTCAGGTTTGCCACCTTTGACCTGGAACAAAATGGGTTTTCTCTTTAAAAAAAAAAAAGAAAACCCTGTTGTTTTAACCTTTTAACATTTAAGCCTTCTATATCCAACCCAAATTCAACACAATACAAATAAATAAGCATAATATTTGATAGAGTAACCTGAATGCTAAAGAATATTAAGTTTAAGAAATTCAAAGACGATTTCAATACAGCACTGAAAGAGATAGAGAAATATGATTGTTCATGTGCAACACCATTGGAAGAACTTGTTCAAATTTACCCTGAAATCATCAGAGAAGCAGCTAGAATGGTGACAGCTATTCCTCCTACTCAAGTTAATGTTAAAAGGCTTTTCTCTGCTCTAAAACTTATCGAGTCAGATCTCAGAGCTTCAATGAAGGAAGGAGTTGTTGATGCTATTTTATTTCTTAGGACTTACAATTAAATTTATGATTTCTCTGAATTGTACAGTTTTATGGCAAAGGATTTAATGATTTTTTTAATGCTTAATATAAACTTACTTTTATTTCTATTTTATTTATGCTTATGCTAAAGGAATTATAAAAGATTTATAATAGCTTTTGTTAAAAACAAGCATTGGCTTTTTCTTTTGAATAAAATAACATAAAAAATTCAGTCTTAAAAAACTATCCTGATTATTCCCTTGGTAGTGATGAAATGCCATTTTGGTTCATGACTGAATGGAATAGTGATTGACCATTTCCTAACCACCCCCAGGCAGACAGGGCAGTAATTATATTTTGCTCTATTTTCTATGTGATTTAACACTCACAGGGGCTCCCGAGTTTAAGAATAAGTATATTCTCTACTATAATTAATTGATAGGAGTTGAAGTCAATATTAACCTTCTAATTTTCAGGAGTCGGAGTCAAAGGTTTCCGTTACTGACTCCACAGTACTGGTTACAAGATAATGCATGATTCATTCAAAACAAAGTAAGCATTATATTTCACAGAGTAATCTGAATGCAAAAAGATTAAATCTGATAAAAAGCTGAAAGTTTCCATATTTTACTTATTTATTCATTCATTTTTTTCCCCTTCTCCTACAGGTCATTGAGAATTTAAACACCCATATCAATCTGACTGGCTTATACCTGGGCAAGAATAAAATTACTCAGATTTCTGGTTTAGATAACCTTGTCAACGTGACATGTCTCAGTCTACAGGTATGTGGCTTGATTTCTTCTTAACTAACAACTCACGCAGTCTACACTTCAGATTACAAGTGTGTTACTTTCATTTCTGTGTGCTTGTTTTTTTCCTTTCTCTTTACTAGCTTTCTATCTCTTACATGTCCCCAGGCTAGGATTAACCTCTGTACAGTATAAACATGTAATTAGGGTGCCTCAGTTTTTGTTGTTATTTTTTTGCTTTTTTATACTAGTACTAAATTTTCCATGTGTGTGTGTGTCCTTGTTTGTCCTCCCATCACCGCTTGACAACCAGTGTTGGTGTGTTTAAGACCCCATAACTTAACAGTTCAGCAAAAGCGACCAATAGAATAAGTACTAGGTGTAAATAAAATAAGTCCTTGGGTCCATTCGTTCAACTAAAAAACCCTTCAAGTCAGTGCTCCATCATGGCCACAGTCAAATTACTGAAATAAGAAGATAAAAGATAGTATTTGGGCCAGGTATGACTAGTTTAAATGCTGAAGAGTTAAAGTTTGTTTTGATCTCTTCCATCCTAGACTCTGTCTTCTACTAATCCCTGCTGCTGTGTTATAATCCTCATTTTTCTCCCTTTACAGGACAACCGCTTGACTAAAATCGAAGGTCTGGATGCCTTGGTGAACTTAGATGAACTCTACCTGAGTGACAACGGCATTGAAAAGATTGAAGGGTTGTCAAATAATGTAAGTATCTTCTTTGACTTTTTTTTTTTTTATTTGTGGTCACTTTGCTCTTCTGATCTCTCAGTTTGTGGTTTTCCTAATGTCATTATCTGTCGATTAGATCAACTGGAACCCACGTTGTTGTCATAACGGATGGAGACCATTTGTGGATTATGGTATGGTTTTCCATCACACAGTTCATCATCATCATCATCATCATCGTTTAACGTCCGCTTTCCATGCTAGCATGGGTTGGACGATTTGACTGAGGACTGGTGAAACCGGATGGCAACACCAGGCTCCAATCTAAATTTGGCAGAGTTTCTACAGCTGGATGCCCTTCCTAACGCCAACCACTCATGAGGTCGAATATATTGTAAGCCTTTTGTTGTCTACTTGGGCATAGAGGAGGAAGGGTTTCATCAAAGACCATTCTCAAGCATTGCTTGAAGAGTGGGGAGTCGTTCTCAGATCAGAAACCCAACTTGAGCACTTATAATAACATGTACTTCAGTAATGGGGTGCCAAAGGGCATGTCATCATCATCAGTTAATGTTCACTTTTCCATGCTTGCATGAGTCAGGTGGGTTTTGTTTGAGGCACATTTTCTACAACTGGATACTCTTCCTGTTGCCAAGCAAGATAATATTTTCCCCATGGCCAGATACGTTTTTCCACGGAAGATTGAAAATGGATGACACTGTTTCCAATGAAAGTGACATGCATTTACAACTATCACATGATGTCAAAGACAAGACAAGACACAAACACCCACACACATGTTTGTATACATCATCATCATCATCGTTTAACGTCCGCTTTCCATGCTAGCATGGGTTGGACGATTTGACTGAGGACTGGTGAAACCGGATGGCAACACCAGGCTCCAATCTAATTTGGCAGAGTTTAGAGATATATATATATATATATATATATATATATCCACACATGCACACACACACATATGCATTAAGTAGAGAAGCGATGACGAGTGACGATTCAGTAAATAATAATAACTGTAAGCTTAAAGCTT
>NC_069006.1:22425263-22426406 GCF_001194135.2 Octopus bimaculoides
TATATATATATATATATATATATATATGTGTGTGTGTGTGTGTGTATATATATATATATATGTGTGTGTGTGTGTGTGTGTATATATATATATGTGTGTGTGTATATATATATATATATATATTACACTCTCTGAGTGGTTGGCGTGAGGAAGGGCATCCAGCTGTAGAAACCTGCCAAATTTAGATTGGAGCCTGGTGTTGCCATCCAGTTTCACCAGTCATCAGTCAAATCGTCCAACCCATGCTAGCATGGAAAGCGGACGTTAAACGATGATGATGATGATGATATACGTCGTAGTAAACAATGACAAAATAAACATTTTGTTCGTTTGTAGTCATGGTTTAATATTTTAAAATAAATTATGTGTAATGCGTTGTATGTGTTGGGTGTGTATAGGATCTGTGTGTATTTATCCAATCATTGCAAAGGACACACCTATGAAAACAAGGCATTGTCATTCAGTGAGACTCAATAGTCAACAGCTGACACACCCTCGTTGTCCTTGTGGCATTGATACAAAAGGAATTGCATCATGAAATCAATGACTTGCATGCGGATCTGTGAAACCAATTACGATGTGTATTTGTATACATATACAAGGGTGTGAGTGTATATGTATATATATGTGTGTGTAGGTGGAGGCGAAATGGCCAGTGGTTAGGGCAGCGGGCTCATGGTCATAGGATCGCAGTTTCGATTCCCAGACCGGGTGTTGTGAGTGTTTATTGAGCGAAAAACACCTAAAGCTCCACGAGGCTCCGGCAGGGGATGGTGGCGAACCCTGTTGTACCCTTTCACCACAACTTTCTCTCACTCTTACTTCCTGTTTCTGTTGTACCTGTAATTCAAAGGGTCAGCCTTGTCACACTCTGTATCACACTGAATCTCCCTGAGAACTACATTAAGGGTACACATGTCTGTGGAGTGCTCAGCCACTTGCATGTTAATTTCACGAGCAGGCTGTTCCGTTGATCAGATCAACTGGAACCCTCGACGTTGTAACCAACGGAATGCCAACCACCAATGTGTGTGTTATATTCTTTTACTTGTTTGTCGTTTGACTGCGGCCGTGCTGGAGCACCGCCTTTAGTCGAACAAATCAACCCCAGGACTTATTCTTTGTAAGCTTAGTACTTATTCT
>NC_069006.1:22426416-22427807 GCF_001194135.2 Octopus bimaculoides
ATTCCCAGACCGGGTGTTGTGAGTGTTTATTGAGCGAAAAACACCTAAAGCTCCACGAGGCTCCGGCAGGGGATGGTGGCGAACCCTGTTGTACCCTTTCACCACAACTTTCTCTCACTCTTACTTCCTGTTTCTGTTGTACCTGTAATTCAAAGGGTCAGCCTTGTCACACTCTGTATCACACTGAATCTCCCTGAGAACTACATTAAGGGTACACATGTCTGTGGAGTGCTCAGCCACTTGCATGTTAATTTCACGAGCAGGCTGTTCCGTTGATCAGATCAACTGGAACCCTCGACGTTGTAACCAACGGAATGCCAACCACCAATGTGTGTGTTATATTCTTTTACTTGTTTGTCGTTTGACTGCGGCCGTGCTGGAGCACCGCCTTTAGTCGAACAAATCAACCCCAGGACTTATTCTTTGTAAGCTTAGTACTTATTCTATCGGTCTCTTTTGCTGAACCACTAGGTTACAAGGACATAAGCATACCAAGATTGGTTGTCAAATGATGTCGGGAGCACAAACATATTTCGATTAGAGGTTTGTTAACCTCATGAAGAGATGCTTTCATCAAAGGAAATACTGGTTCAGTACCTAATATTTTGGGGGAATTAATTTCTTTAAAATAATGGGTGTATTTTACGTGTCACCTGCACAGGAGCTAGTCCAACGGTACTGGCAAAGATCTCGCTCGAATGTCTTTTCACGTGCCAGGAAGGCGACGTTTTATGGATTTATTATAGCGGACTGATAGATAGATAGATAGATATGTGTGTATATATATATTAATATATATCTATGTATATAAATATGTGGGTGTGCACACACAACATGTATATAATATAATCATTCAAGGTGTGTCTTATACAGAAAGTATTTGTGGAATAGAAAAATTAAACACCAACTCCCTTTATCTACGGTTCAGCGATTGATTAGGTTTTGAACAAATATGTAATTTGAAGTAATCGGAAATCTGTTCAAAATCATGCGTGTGTCCATACATGTTACTTGTGTACTGAGTGCCCTATTTTTGTCTATGTAATAGACTTGTACTTATATATAATAGTGGGTGTGTACACACACACATGAATAGAGAGAGAGAGAGAGAGAGAGAATATATATTTGCACTTATACACCTTTGCGGATGTGTGTATCTTTTTATCTTTCACTTGTTTGTCAACAGATTGTGGCCATGCTGAGGCACTGCCATGAGGAATTTTAGGTGAACCAATGGGCTCCAGTACTTTCTGGGTTTAAAAAATTTTTTTTTTTTTATCTATCACTTTTGCTGAACTGCCATGCTATGGGGACGTAACCACACCAACACTGACTGTCAAGCAGTGGTGGCAGACAAACACAAAGACACACACCCACAAATGTTAATACGC
>NC_069006.1:22427858-22434152 GCF_001194135.2 Octopus bimaculoides
CACACACGTGTACATGTGTGCACATATGCAATGGCTTTCTTTCAGTTTCCATCTACAAGATCCACTCAAAAGGCTTTGGTCACCCTATCCTTTAGCAGAATATAACTTTGTAAAGTGCCATGCCGTAGGACTGAACCTGGAACCATAAGGTTGGGGAGCAAACTTCTTACCACACAGCCATGCTTCTTTCAGTTTCCGTCTACCAAATCCACTTTCAAGGCTTTGGTTGGCCCAAGGCTATAGTAGAAGACGCTTGCCCAAGGTGCCACACAGTGGGACTAAACCTGGAACGATGTAGTTGGGAAGCAAGCTTCTTACCACTCGGCCACTCCTTGTATATATATATATATATAAACTCACACACACAAACACATATTTCCTGACAGGGAGCTGAAACTTCTGGCAGTTAACTATGCTTGAAAAGACACATCAAAGCTAAGTAAAAGCATCTTTGTTCTTGCATACAGGCTCGTCCCCTGCAAGCCTCTCCAGCTGACCATCCCTAATCTTGTGGGTTTATAGGTATTGGTGCTGTGTAAAAGCACCCAGTACACTCTGTAAAGCAGTTGGCATTAGGAAGAGCATCCATCTGTAGAAATCGTGCCAAAACAGACATGGACCCTGGGCAGCTCTTCATCTGGTCGGCTCCTGTCAAACCATCCAACCCAGCACGGAAAATGGATCTTAAATGATGATGATGATGATGGTACCTTATTTTCAGGCATAGAGGTGGAATTTGTCACACCAAAATTTGGCTTATAAACCAAGACAACTTTAGAAGACCAAAAATTCCACGTGAAATATCAACAGGGTTTGGAATGATAGTGATGCTGTTTGAATGTTTACGCTATGTACCGTGTCAGCTTATGTACCAGAAAATACAGAACATTTATGCATGCATACATATAGACACACACACGCACACACGTGTGTGTGTGTGTGTGTATAATGTTTTAGCTTTCTGTTTAGACTCAGTTCAAAGATCAGAATACTGATACAAGAAAAAGTATGGGTACGTTTTAATTCATGTATTTCTAATGTACATATACTTACATATATATGTATGTGTGTATATATATATATATATATATGTATGTGTATATATATATATATGTGTGTGTATTCAGTTTTGTTTTTGTTTCTTTTCAGATCCAGTTAACAGTCCTTGATCTTGCCTGTAACAAAATACAGAGAATAGAAAATGTCAGCCATTTAGTCAATCTTGGTGATTTTTGGGTGAGTATATATATGTATACATATATATATATCTATATTTGTGTGCATGTGTTAGTGTTTATATATAAATGTGTGTGTGTGTGTGCACGTATTAAGGGTTGAAAGATGGGGTATTTCAACCCTATTCCTAATTTCCTCAGGGGCCATCATATCACAGAGCGAGATACTATCCCCTAGCAATTGTATAACTAAGGAGATAACATCAGTTGCACTTCTCCCCTGTGCAAAGCTCAACTGCATTCCCTCTTGTCTAATTCTCTTCTCAATTAACTGAGCCATATAACTCTTTCCATAACTTTCATGACCTGGTCCAGTAATTTGATGCCTCTGTAATTACTTCTACCTAAAGCATCTTCTTTACTCTTGTAGCAGCTGACTATATTCTTGCTATGTTTATCATTGGGATTGATACCTTCCTAAATAACCTAATTACCTTCCTCGTGACTGGATCATATCCTACTCCTCCAGATATTTTATGCATCAGAATGTTTATTTTTATGTTCACTTGTAATAAAAACAATTTTACATTAATCTGATGGGTTACTCTATACTTATGTAGAGTACAGATTTATTATTCTTGTACAAGACTGTTGTCGACAGTGACTTGGGAGTTTCAGGCAGCTAAGCCATCATCCACTAGCTGAAACTTCAAAGTCACTGCCAATAATATTCTTGTATAAGAATAATAAATATATAGATATGTATAGACAAAGAAATAGATAGGTAGGTAGGTAGGTAGGTAGGTAGGTAGGTAGGTATGTGTGTGTGTGTGTGTGTGTGCTTGCCTGCCTGCCAACCACCTGCCTCCTTGCTTGCTTTACACAAGAGGCTACTTTCAGTTTTCAATCTTCCAGATCCACTCACAGTTTTTGATTGGCCTGGGGCTTGAGTAATAGACACCTGCCCTAGGTGCTGTACAGTGATACTGAACCCAAGACCACACAGCCATGCCTGGGTTTATCTTTTTTTTTTTTTTTTTTTTTCTGTAGTTTAACAACAACCAGCTTTCTAACTGGGACGACCTGAAGGAGTTGGCCTGCTTAGCAGAACTTCGGACCGTCTACCTCGAGCACAACACAATTTGGTATGAACCTAAAGAGAAGAACTGCCAAGATCCAGCCTATCGACGGAAAGTCAAATTAATGTTGCCACAAGTAACACAAATTGATGCCACATATTGTCGTTAGAGGGAGCCACTTATTTCCCTCCCTTGATTTAAACTTCCTGTTACTTACTAGTTTTTTTTTTTGTTCCTTTGTTTGGGTATTTTTCTTCTTGTCTTCACTTTTAATCTTTACATATGTACAAAGTTCCAACATTTTTTTTTTTCTATTGTGTATGTGTCTGTGTCAGTTTAGTAACTCTTATTACCTCTTCTGTGACCATGGTGTCATGCTGGTAATGAGATTTTTCGACACAGCAGCATTCTTCAGTAGACTTGGTTGAAGAAGCTTCAGATAAGGTGCTAGTTTGTAGCTTCCTGAACCAAATCCATTCTGTATTGCTGAAGGCCACTGCATCCCAAATACATGGATTCCAATGTAAAACCATTCCACTTTAGCAACAGCTGCACATGTCGACATTCTCTACTAGACTCCATGTGTGTGTGTTTATATGAAAAATAGGTGTATTCAATCAAGCTATTCTATGTTTAGGTATCTATTTATCTGTGTGTGTGTGTGTATACACACACACACGTCTATAAATCTATATATATATATAGAGAGAGAGAGAGAGAGAGAGAGTCAGAGCATATATTTGTGAGTGTGTATGCATGTGTGTATATATATATATATGTGTGTGTGTATACACAAACACACATACACATATATAAATGAATTTCATTTGATTTCATTAATTTGCAACAATTGTTAACTCAATGAGATGAGACTTGCTCACTCCATTTTCCTTGGTTATTATTATTATCATATATTTCCTGTGGGTAACAAGTCCAAAAGGATCTGTGTTCAACTGCTTAGAGTTGAGTATTTAATGATAAATCTGAGTGATTAAAATATTTACTCCATAATCATTAACCTGACAAATGCTGGAGCTTTGTAACTTGATTGGCACATGCCCCTGCTGTCTTGGGGTCTCTTGTGACAATTACCATCCCACTGCTGTTAATATATACAGGGATGGCTGTAAGTTGCTTTATCCATTTCTAATAATAATAATAATAATAATGATAATAATAATAATAAAGGAATGGGTAAAGTGACTTATGGCCATCCCTGTATTTAGTATATATGTTATGTATAAAAATATAAACATATATGTGCTGTATATATATTTAATATATATAATATATATTTTATGCATTTAATATATATTTTATATATCTAAGGTAGATATCTATATATATATATTATATTGTATTTATATTGTTATTTATGGATGGATGCATATTTATGTCATTTCTATTAGAAATTTCTTAAAGCCTTCTTTCTCAGAATTCAAGTTGGAATGCTTTCATTTTTGAGTCAAGGAAATTTCGAAAAAATTTATGAATGTATGAGTCAGTTTGTGCAAACAAATATGTATTTATTTGCTTTAATGTGACATATAAATGTGTTTTAAGTGTAGGTTTGACTGTATGAGTAACCCTTTTATTACTGCATTTCTGTTGAAGTACACTGTCTTCTTTTCAGTTTAATAATAATGATGTATTTACTAAAATATCTTTGTCATTATTATTAAGATGATGTTTAGAACATAAATTAGCTCCAAGTTTTGATGGAAGATTTTAATTTAGATATAACTTTAACACTTATGTTACCAAATTTCTGTTGAAATATACTGCTGTTGTTTCATTTAAGTTTGAAAATAATGAATAATTCAGTAAAATAACTTTGTCTTTATTAAGATGGTGTTTAGAACATTGAATTAGCATTGAATTTCATTGGAGGGTTTTCATTTAGATCATTTGAACATTTGTTACTATATTTCTGCTGGAATACACTGCCTTCGTTTCAATTAATTTTGAAATTAAGAAAAAACTTTGTCATTATTAAGCTGCTGCTTAGAATATAATTTAGCATTAAATTTTGATTGAAATTTTCAGTTTAGATCACTTTAACCGTTTTGTTACCATATTTCTGTTGACATATATATATTTCCATTAACCCTTTCGTTACCATATTTATTCTGAGATGCTCTGTGTTTTCTTTCAATTCATTTTAAATATAACAAAGAATTTAGTAAAATAACTTAGTTATCATTAAGCTAGTGTTAGGAACATGAACTGTGACTAAAATTTGGTGGAAGATTTTAATTCAAAGCTTATGAAAGCAAGACATTTGTACTACAGAGCCAGGGCCAGTTTCAGCCAGGTTGGTATCGAAAGGGTTAATTTTGAAAATTAGGAAGAATTTAGTAAAAATAACTTTGTTGTTATCAAGCCGGAATTTAGAATTTAATTTTAACATGAAATTTTGATGGAAGGTTTAACCCTTGAAGACAGAGCCATTTGTGACTTAGAGACCTCCTCTTGAGCTGAGTGTTCCTGAGAAAGTCGGCAGCATACATATTGGTCTCTCTGACAAACATTTGAATGGGTTCCATGTGAAAAACATCATAAAGCAGTATTTCTCAACCTTTTTACCCTTATGTAATCCTTAAAATAAATTACATGTCTCAAGGAACCTCTGCACAAAAAAAATTATATACCATATTTTTTCATCATAGTTCACGTGGTAAATATCATATATATATAATATATATGCTGTCCATATATTACAGAGGTTGTTATATTCTTTTCATAACATAATAGGTTAGAGAGGATGATGTCTATATTACAATAACCAATAATATATTGTGCATGTACAGTAATACTACGATCATGAAATTACCATTAGCTTATCTCACTCTTTCTTGCGGAACCTGAGCGTTCCAGGGGAACCCCGGTTGAAAAACACTGTCAAAGTATTTCACTGGGATACTTATGCCTTGTGGTATATTTCTAGGCCCTATATTTTCTAAGAATTTATAGGAGTCATCTCTATCTAGTTCAGTATCCCTAATCCTAAACCAAATGTTCACAACATTATCTCCATCACCATCGTCATTTTGATCTTCTCCCTTACTTTCCTGGTTGTTTTCACCAGTTTCAGTGTCAGAATCACTGCTAGGCTGGGAGAAATTAGACTCGCTAATGATATGTTCATTAGTGTTACTCTTGGACCTGGTGAAATTTCACGATGCTCGCTTGGAACACAAAAAAGTCAATGTAAAATCACAGAATACAGCAAACTATCACGGAAGCTGCCATTGAAAGGCATCTTTGCTGTTGTAATAAATGTTCTACACAAATAATCAATGGGATTTGGTGGCTTTGAGTCAGTTTGTTTTTTTTTTTTTTTTTTTTTTTTTTTTGAGAATCTGTGGTATTTCTGTGTGAATTTGCTGTTGCGTAAGCCTATGCTCCTATGAATCATAGGCACAAAAGAATCTTTAGCCCGTATACAAGAGGTGCTTGAATGACTGAATGGAACAAACCTTTGTTTTCCTATTATATGTGTGAATTCGTGTTTGCATAATTTGTGTTTGTGTGGTCATGATAATGTATAATGCCACATGTGTGTCAAGCTTACTCTGTGTGTGTTATCACTTTTATTCTGAGTTCAAATCCCGCCGAGCTTAGCTGTGCCTTTCGGCCTTTTTGGGATGATAAAATAAAGTATCAGTTCAGTACTAGTGGATCAATGTAATAACTTAACCCCCTTGCCCTTAAATTGCTGGCCTTGTGCCAAAATGAAAAAGAAATTATTATTATTATTATTATTATTATTATTGCGAGCTGGCAGAATTGTTAGCACACCAGGTGAAATGCTTAGTGGTATTTCACCTGTTGCTACATTCTCAGTTCAAATTCCACCGAGGTCAGCTTTACCTTTCCTCCTTCCAGGGTTGATGAAATAAGTACCCCCTTCCCCAAAATTTAGTAGAAAGGATTATTATTATTATTATTTAGTAGAAATTTAGTAGAAAGGATTATTATTATTATTGAAAAGCAACAAAAAGTAAAAAATAAAAATAAAAATAACATACCACCAAATA
>NC_069006.1:22435018-22437166 GCF_001194135.2 Octopus bimaculoides
ATGCAAGTATGGAAAAGGGGACATTAAATTATGATGATTGTGATGTGTGCGCGCGTGTTTGTGCATGCGTGTGTGTATTGAAGCACAGCCTGTATATGTATTGCCAGATCTTAGAACGGCTGGAGAGAGGGATAAAGGAATGCAATAAACGAACACAGCATAGAATAATATAATCTTTTCTACTCTTGGCAGAGGGCCCGAAATTTGGGGGGGGGGGCAGTCAATTAGATCGACTCCAGTACGCAACTGGTACTTAATTTATCGAAAGGATGAAAGACAAAGTCGACCTCGGCGGAATTTGAACGCAGACCAGACGAAATACCGCTAAGCATTTCGCCCGGCGTGCTAATGTTTCTGCCAGCTCACCGCCTTATAGAATAATATAATGGTGTCATTCTATGTTCCCATCAGAGGCCGACAGACAGGCAGCCTGCTTGTTTGTTGTTGATGGGTTTAACTCGCCAATCACTTAATCACTAACCTGTTTTACTACTGCAGTGTAGCTAGGTTCGATATAATATGATGTGGGTGCGCACACACACGTATACATCTACATACATGTACACATACACACACACACATGCATACAAACATACTTACATATATAAATATGTATGTATGTGTTGCTTGTTAGTAGCAAAGACTTTTACAGACATGCGTGTACTCACGTACGGGTTGAGGTCAATGCAGCTGGGAAGGACAATTGATGTTTATAAATATCTACAGATCGTTTCTGTTCTGCTGCGCCTCTGGAAATTTTAAAATTTGGTGTAGTGACGTAATTTTCCACGCTGAAACTCAGGGCTAATTCTTTGGTTATCTTACCCCCCATTAAAAAATTGCCATTAAAAAGTCGAGTTTATGTGGCTAGATCCTTTTGATTCAATACTTTAACAGATTGTTGACATTTGGCCTCCACAATAGGAATGGTAGGAGTTGTTATAAAAATGTTATTAGATTCAATAAGATGTTTAATCTTTTTACTTTACATGTTTATTAATTTTTCGTTTTTAATGGGGGTGAGAGAATCAAAAAGTACCCATACACCATAACCCCTCATATCTACTTGAATTTTGGGTGAATTTTCAGGAAATGTTTCTGAATTTGTATTCTACACATGGGAATTCATACAATTATGGAAAAAAAATTGGCGCATGATTTAAGGGCTCTTTAGCTAGTATTTTTAGCGCATCTCACGATTACCATTTAATAAGAAAAAATGACCGCGTGAGTAAGCAGCTTGGTAACAGCCTGGCTTGTTACTATAGAAACAGGCACCTATATGTCTATGGCTTTCGATTGGCTAAAATTGCCGAGTATTTGCAGATTTTCAAAGCTATTAACTCTTTATTTATTGATTTTTGGGGGAAATGAATTTCATAACAATGGTTACCTTACAAAACTACACCAGTACACCAAATATAAAACCAGTTGGAACAAAAATTGAAAAAATTGAAAAGTGGCAGCCAAACAGAAAAGATCCAGAGCCAGTACTGGTGGTAATGGTGGAGGTGATGCTACTACTACTCCTGCTGTGGTGGTGATGCGGTTGAGCTGCTGCTGATGGTAATGACTGACGATGATGGCAGTGCTGACGATGGTACTATTAAGACTAGTTGCAGTTTAGTCGATGGGAAGTACTTAACCAGCGTGCGCGCATGCACACACACACACACACTTGAGATCACACATTTAATAGTAACTTAAGCATGTAAATGTGAGTACATACTGTAGTAATGTTGTCTGTCAACTTGAACGTCATCATCATCATCATCATGGTGGTGGTTTTTTTGGTGTCGTCGTTGTCATCTTGCGTCACTATAAGGTCATGACCTTTTTCTAAATGATTTCGTTGAGGAAGTCCGGCATTTTTTTAAAACTAGGTATTACCATTGGTCTGTTAAATGTTTCAATTATTTATAATAGGTGCGTGTGTGTGTGTATTTATATATATAATAGGAGCAAGAGTGGCTGTGTGGTAAGAAACTCGCTTCCCAACCACATGGTTTTGGGTTCAGTCTCACTGCATGGCACCTTGGGCAAGTGTCTTCTACTATGGCCTCAGGCCGACTAAAGCCTTGCGAGTGAATTTGGTAGACGGAAACTGAAAGAAGCTTGTCGTATATATATATATATATATATATATAT
>NC_069006.1:22439764-22442997 GCF_001194135.2 Octopus bimaculoides
ATAAATACAGCATATGTTTTTATGATCTACTAATAATTTTATATGATGAAAACGACAAAGTCAGCATTTTTATAAGTTTAGTGTCTTCACGCAATTCTCGGGCTCTGTCTACAAAGCAAAAACAGGATGACAGAATAAAAGAAAAGCGAGAAGGAAGTAGATGTAAAAGATGGACGGTTGAAAACCCCCGGGAGACGAAAATGAAAAAAAAAAAAAAAAAAAACGGGGAAGAATTGGAGCTATATCTTGTTTGACCATAAAATCATAGGGCCAAAGAATAGTTGTTTTTAGATCTAAGAACTCCACCGCACTGCTAAATTCCAGATCTGAACTTTTTCAATTGTATTTTCCGGTATTTTCAATCTTCCATCTTTTACATCTATTTTCTTCTCGCCTTTTCTCGTATTGCTTCAGGTTGTTGTCCATGTTGGCAGAGCTTGAGGTTTGTGTTTTATTCTTTTGTTTTACGTTTTATTCATGGCTGTTTTATCGTTTTTTTTTATTTTATTTAACGTATTTCATTATCAGTGCAGAGCATGTTTGATTTTCTTATTTATTTAAAACTTATTTCATTTTTATTCTTTGTAAATCAATTTGTTCACCATTTTAACTCGAGTTTTCTCGTGTATGCGAGTAGCTACAAACTCCTCCTCAAATGTAGTCTAATCAAAATAACCGAAACGGATTTTTAAAGAATGAGTTACAAAAAATACATTTGCACCGAATGATGCACCACGACTATTTGCACAGTATCTCACATGTGAGAGACTGCTGCACGATGGGTGAAAACGATCGTAGTGATTAATAAAGGGTCCAGATGGACTATATGTGATCTGAACCCTTCCCCCCTTATTTATTATTTTTTTTTTTGGAATCCCACGTTTTAGGCTATGGAGATTCCCATTCTGAAAAAAAATTTTCAAAATTGAATTTGAGATTTTTGAAAATTTTTTTTTCAGAATCGGAATCTCCATAGCCTAAAACGTGGGATTCCGTAAAAAAAATAAATAAATAAGGGGGGAGAAAGGTTCAGATTACATATAGTCCGTTTCCGCCTAATAAAGAATCTCGCGAATTCCATTTACATTCTCTTTCTCTCATCTGTTATACACACACACACACACACACACACACACACACACACACACACACACACATACAAAGTCTGATCAATAAGTATCCGGACTGTTGTCAGAGTAACGAAACGAAAGTGCATGAGCATTATTATTTTTTAACGTTATAGCACGCTTCCGTGTTTACAGCAGTGCTTTGAAGGAAGGTGTGTAGCGTGTGATCGTCGCATTGACCATGACAGAGAAATTTGTCATGGCGGTACCTGCTCAGAGGCCCACGCAAAATTGCAGAAAGTGTATGGAGAGGAGTGTATGAGCCACGCACAAGTGTACAAGTTGTTCAGAAGTTTCCAAGATGGCCGAAAAAATGTCAATATTGACGAACATTCTGGGAGACCCACAACCAGCAGAACTGAGAAAAACATTCGCAGATGTGCGTGTAGCTGTAAGGGGAGATTGTTGAATCACTCATCCGTGAGTTATCAGAGGATGTTCAGTTTAGTTACGATCCAGTTCAGTCCATTATCACTGAAGATTTGGGTATGAGACACATGTCTGCCAACTTTGTGCCAAAACTGCTTTTAGCTGACCAAAAAGACACTCAGGTTTCAGTTGTACAAGTTGCCCTTCAGTAAAAACTTTGCATAGGCTTCTGAGCAGGTATCGCCACGCTTTTGGCAAAATTTGATGCAAATTCTCTGCTCAACTTTCTATGTCATAATGTGACAATCACACGCTACACATGTTCCTACGAAGCATTGCTGTAAACAGCGGAAGTGAGCTAGAATGTTAAACTTAGTGCGTATTCACAGCGGAGTTTGAGGTCAGTCTGTACCAAGTGGCTTTACTCTACATGCTTTAGCTTCGTTACTATGGCAACAGTCCGGATACTTATTGATCAGACCACTTATATCTATATCTATAAAAGGCAGGATGTGTGTGTGTGTGTACATGAATGTATTTTATGTACATCCACAAATTAAAACGCATGTCTAATATTTGTGTGTCTGAGTTTGTCCCCCCCCCCCACCGAACATCACTTGACAACCGATGCTAGTGTGTTTACATCCTCGTAACTTTGCGATTCAGTGAAAGAGACCGATAGAATAAGTACTTGGCTTACAAAGTATAATTCCTGGCACCGATTCACTTGACTAAAGGCAGTGCCCCAGTATGACTGCAGTCAAGTGACTGAAACAAGAAGTAATAGAGTAAAAAAAAAAAAAAACGATGAAAGAATATACTCATTTTTTTAGTTCTATATGTGTGTTTGTGCTTGTGGCTGAATGTTATTCCAAACACTAACTACTTTACAAATATACTGAGTGTACTGGCTTCCTCACACGTGCCAAGCAGATAAAATTCTCTACCACTTCATATACAATTCGATCATGAGAGATTTCTGGATTACTCAAGAAGGAAGTAGGTTGCAGTCGATTGGTATTTCTCTGAAAATAATATCAAGTTTAACAGAGAAGTAGATGCTAGTTCCTCTACCATATTCCATTTAACACTTTATATATCTACTTTCATTCTTAACATCTTCTCGTATATGCCGTCACATTTCTCTCATTATACCTATCCCTCAGTACTCTTATATCTCTTTCATGAAGGTGTGTGGCTTAGTGGTTAGGGTGTTGGACTCATGTTTGTAAAATTGCAGTTTCAATTCCTGGACCAGGTGATGCATTTTGTTCTTGAGCAAAACTCTTCATTTCATGTTGGTCCAGTCCACTTAGCTGGTAAAAATGTGTAATTCGGCAAAAGACCAGTGTTCCATCCAGGTTGGGGATATATATGTCATGAAACTGGCAAACTGGCTGCTTCAGATGCCAAGAAAGCAAAAATTGCCAAAGTGTAGTACAACGGTTTTGCTATGGAATGGTGAAACTATTTTTTTGTTTTCTGAAAATGCAGCATTTTGAACTTACACCACTTTTGCATAACAGCAATGCCATGTAGAATAGAGAATAGAAAAACAAATTTTACAAATAGTTTTAGATTTGACTATACTTAACAGCTTGTTTCATTGGCAGCGTAGGATTTTAATGACTTTGAACTTTTAAGTACTACAGATTTATATTTTCTGTATGTTTAGGCTCACACACACGCACACATTATATACATATATATATATATATATATATATATATATATATA
>NC_069006.1:22445072-22448901 GCF_001194135.2 Octopus bimaculoides
ATATATATATATATATATATATATATATATATATACACACACACACACACAAATCCATGAATGTACATATATGCATGTATATATACATACACACATAGAACTACACTTTTATTGCTGATCTTATTTGGCTAAGTAATAGGAAAACACTGAAGTTCTGACGAAGCATTAATCATTACAAGCACTCACACAAACCACATATAATATATACACATTCACACACATATATTATACATAAACATACACGCACATATATATTTAGACACATACATACACATATGTGTGTGTGTATATATATATATATATATATATATATACATACATATATACAATGTGCACATACATGCCTATGTATGTACTGTCACTCAATTGTTCATGATGAGTGTTCGATTTGATGCAATCAACAAAACAGCCTGTTCATGAAATTAATGTGTAAGTGGCTGAGCACTCCACAGACACATGTACCCTTAATATAGATTCTCAGGGAATCTCAGCATGACACAGACTGTGACAAGGCTGGCCCCTTTTGAATTACAGGTACAACTCATTTTTGCCAGCTGAGCGGACTGGAGCAACATGAAATAAAGTGTCTTGCTCAAGGACATAATGCGCTGCCAGGAATTGAACTCATGACTTTGCTATCGTGAGCTGAATACCCTAACCACTGAGCCACTCACTTTCACTCTATGCATATACATGCACTCGCACACACAAATGATATTCATACACACACACACACACATATATATATATATATACGTATGTATGTATAAGTGTAAATATATATTTATAGGTATGTATATAATGTACATGTGTATGTGAGTGTAAATATGCATATACATGCACTCACACACAGATGATATTTACACATATATTATACGGACAGAGACACATGGGCTCACAAATGCACACACACACATTTATACACTACTGCTCAGGCAAGGAACAACGTCTGTATGAATAAAATGATAAATGTGAAAAACAAAATTTAAAAAACGGTAAATTGCAATTTATAACCCTCAGCAGCACTGAGGTATGTCAGCAAAACCTTTGCAGTTACTTAAAATACCCGGAATTATCTACATTGTATTTTGGAAACCTCTCAAGCCAATATCTATAGCAGAGGTTCTCAACCATTATTTTATCTATGGACCCCTTTGATTACTATTTTACTCTGGTGGACCCCACAGCCATTCAGTGTTTAAAAACTGGTTTTATAGAAACTTCTTTCAAAATTCCTATTTTGTTTTTCACCCTTAGGTGAATGTTAGAGAAAGAAACCTAGCTGCTTCTTTCAATACGTACATCTAAAGCAAAATTCTTTCATGAGTCCTTAAGATACTGTTGTGAATCTCCAATTTACTATTTTGTCACATGGACCTCCCAACAATCTTATATGAACCTTTAGGAGCCATATGGATCTTGGCTGAGAACCACTGATCTATAGCATTGGATACTGACACTAGGTCCATACATTTTGTCAATTGGTGCGAAGATTCAGATTGATAGGGCATAGTTGTATTAAGTGGGTACACCGATACTTGTACTACTACAACTACTTCAGTTTATTGCTGTTTATTTACATCTTCTGTCTGAAAAAGATTGAATGTAATGTGAAATTCAGATAACTGATTTCCAGCAGAAATTTTAAGTCCCAAATATGGTATGGTAGAAATGTCACAAGCTGGAATATTACGAGATGTTCTGTTGTTTTTATAAGCTTTCAGGAGAATGTGAGTAGTGTATCTTGAAGCACACACATAAAGCTATAAGTAATAGCCATCAATTTTTCAACCCAAGACTAACATGTTACTTATAGCTTTATGTGAATGCTTCAAGATACACTATTCCAAATAAAAGTATTTCATGTTCTACTTTTTAATTTTTACCTTAAACCTGCCTAGTAATTTGACCAAACATTGCCCTAGTCATAGTAATAAAAATAATAGCAATGATGATGATGATGATGATAATGTCTCAGAGATCAGCATGGGGCCATATATCATTTGTTTTTTAAAATTGATGATGTAATTCACTTTATGCTATTGTCCCCTTCCCTGATATCTGAGAGGAAACTGATCCCAGCAAGATTTGAACTCTACATCTGAAGGGATGTAACTGAATATCTCAAAGCAATTTTGTCAGGTGCTCTATTGCATATTTAGCCAACCTCCATCCCATTCTTTTCTGTATAATAACAAATCTGGTTTCTAACATAGGCTCAAGGCCATGCGTTTTTCAGGAGTAAAGGACAGTCAATTACATCAGCCCTTGACTGGTAGAGAGGGATTATATTAATCTGACAAATGATAAAAGGCAAAAACTGGCCTAGGAACATAAAAGGTTGACTAGATACCACAAAACAATCTGTCCGATGCTCTACCACATATTCTGCCTACCCTTCATCTCACCCACCCTCTGTCAAACAACAAAAACAACAATAACAACAATATAATATTAATATTGAGGATATAAATATTCCTAACTTTTATATACAAGGCCACAAATTTGCAGAGAAAGGGACACCCAGCTCCTCTTCCTGCAGTGCACCAAGACAGGTACATATTTTATTAAACCCCAGAAAGGTGAAAGGCAAAGTCGAGTCTAATGGAATTTGAACTCAGGATATATGCAGAGGAGGAGGAGGGAAACTAAAGTAAACATGACAAGGCAATTAGTTTTATCATTACTGTTATTAATAAGGCAGTAAGCTGGCAGACTCGTTAGCGTTCTGAACGAAATGCTTAGCATATAATTTTTTCCGGAATTTTACATTCTGAGTGAGTTGAGTTCAAATACTGCTACGGTCAACTTTGCCTTTCATTCTTTCAGGGTGGGGGGGCGTCAATAAAATAAAGTACTGTTAAGTATTGGGGTTGATGTAATTGACTAACATCCGTCCCCTAAAATTACTAGCCTTGTGTCAAAATTTGAAACCATTATTATTATTTGTGCTTCCAAGTTTAAAAAAAAAAAAAAAAAAAAAAAAAAAAAAAAAAAATCAAAACTGGTTAGATTTTCTGTCAAGGGCTAACCATCAGGTCTGAGTCATCTTCAAACAAACAAAAAAACCTGTTTGCAGGACATGTGTAGAGCATGCATCTCTAGGCATTGAAGCCCTGCCCTGTTGTACAGATCCAGTGATATCAAGCTCACCACCATTGCTGCCACCAGAATCATAAGAGAATAGTTTCTAATTCTAGCAGATCAGCTTACAGTCTAATCAGTCTGTAATCTGTCTGTTTAGTGATGATAAAAGCAATATTCTATCATATTTGTTATACCCGTGTGATAACATATGCAATATCCATGGTCCGTGGTAATGTGATATAATGTGATGTGATGAAATTTAACAACTGTACATGTGCTAATTGTTGCACAACAAAAGCCTCAAAATATTTAAAACTCAATGGTTCATGTCACTAAGTAAAACAAGAGGTCTCTGGCTTATTATAAGACCCGGTGGTTTGAACTAATGTGTCTGAGAACCCAGTGGTCATGAGTTCAATCTTCATTGACATACTGCTAACAAAATAATATTTTATAATTTTTTTTTTGTTAAGGTAGTGCACCAGCTTGGTCTCAACCGACTGACTGAAACTGGTAAAAAACAAAAACAAAAACCCAGTAAAGAATATTTGACTGGCTGGCAAGTAATGAAGTCGACCTTAACTGTTTCAAGCATGATTTATGACTTGTGGTGGTGTTTTTTCGCCCGCTTTCATACTCTCCCACCAGTCTCAAAGACCCTGCCAAAAAATGGTTGTGGTACTGCCCCGCCTCCTTTCATTAAAACAATATATATATATATATATATATATATATATATATA
>NC_069006.1:22449378-22454921 GCF_001194135.2 Octopus bimaculoides
CCACACACACACACATACACACCGTCATTGTCTCTAAATCTTATTCCACAGCTAAAACTAATTAAATGTTTCAAAGACAAATTCCACTTGTGTTTTCTTTTTTTTTAAAGGTGAACTGGGAATAGAGTGTGATTGAACTGACTGTCCTCACCTACTCATCTTGTATATTTATTGGCACTTGTGTTTGTGACTCTGAAGAGATTGAGAGACAATATATACCTCCTGGAGCTAAAACTAAAAGATATGTAGGGAGAGGTGATAATTGAATACGGACAGTAATTTTAGTCAGATGCTGTACCATTATTGTTCCAAGTTATCAACCTTACCCACAGATTATATTAAGATTAATTAGTGCTTTTACCAGGCCTTCATTAGTCCCACTGGCTCAATATTAGGATGGAGATTTTTATGCTTTTGTCCCCGTTTCATAATCTTCATCATCACAAGAAATTTTTATACTGTGCATCAGCACAACGTCAGTTGAATCACCTCCAGTTTATGCCTAGTACTTTATTGTATAAACCCTAGAGAGATTTAAAGGCAAAGGTTATCCCAGGTAAAATTTGAACCCAAAACACAAAGGGATGAAACTAAGACCTAAGGCATTCCAGTAGTGACCATCCCACCTTGTTTTTTTCAGACATTATCCTTCTCTAAGTTTATATGTCCTTTTAGTATCCTATTGTGTCACCATTGCCACTGTAGCGTTCTCTAGCACATACATGTAGAAGACTGAGAGCAGGGAAGGGCATGGCTGGATTGATCAACTCCAGTACACAACTGGTAATTCATTTCATTAATATTTCTCCGCTCCAGATGGGTGAAAGGCTTAGTTGACTTTGGCAGGATTTGAAGCCAGAATGCAAATGAACATAATTAAATAGCACAAAGTATTGTGTCTGATGCTCTACTGATTATTTTTCCAAGATAATGATGAATTTCTAAGGTAGGCATAACAATTTTAGGGGGCAGGTGGATGGGATAGGAAAATGAAATGCAAAGTGGAATTTGAACTTTGGTCATAACGTTTTGCCTGTCACTCTTTGACATGATCCGGCAAAACATGGATTGGGAGTCTTTAGAGGGCAAAAGGAGCAAATGAAACTGCAACAGAGTATTTTCATTGATGAGTTCATGAACCTTGGTTCTTTTCCCTAAAACTTATATATATATATATATATATATATATATATGAGAAAGCGTAGATTAGTTCGGTAATAGGTAAATTTGACCTGTTTGTGTGTCAATTATGTAGGTATATATAAATATAGAAATGTATGGCCAGTAACAATGGGAACTGAGTGTCTATTATTTCATTAGGAATACATTTGGCAAGTGATCTGTGCAAACACAAGAGGTGCTAACTATCCCTCAATCAGATGTATTCTCTCTCTTTTTCTAGCCACTATTCCTTGCTGTTTATCATCATCATCATCATCATCATACTAATCATCATTATCATTATAATGGTACAGCTCAGCAAAATCTCTCCATCACTACTGAAGTATGACTTATAAGCTAGAGAGCTGTAGATTAGGTCCAGTGTGGGCAGAATATAACATGGTAACGTTAAAAAAAAAAACAAAACAACATATAATACAAAAATTAGATGTAATAATAATAATAATGGTTTTAAATTTTGCCCCAAAGGCAGTATTTCTGGGAGTAGAGGATGACTCTATTACGTCGACGCCAGTACTTGACTGGTACTTAATTTATCAGAATCGACCTTGTGGGAATTTGAGCTCAGAACGTAGCAACAGGTGAATACCACTAAGCATTTCCCCCGCTTGTTGCCTTAATAATAATAATAATAATAATAATAATAATAATAATAATAATTTCAAATTTTAGCCCAAGGCCACCAATGTTGGGGGAGGGGTAAGCTGATCATATCGACACCAGTGCACAACTGGTATTTATTTCATTGACCCTGAAAGGATGAAAGGCAAAGATGACCTCGGCAGAATTTGAACCCAGAATGTAAAGACAAATGAAATGCTGCTGAGCATTTTGTCTGGCATGCAAACCGTTCTGCCAGCTTGCTTCCTTAATAATAATAATAATAATAACAACAATAACAATCCTTTATACTAAAAGCACAAAGCCTGAAATTTGGGTACTTAATTTATCTACCCCAAAGGATGAAAGGCAAAGTTGACCTTGGTGGAATTTGAACTCAGAACAAAAAGAAAGATGAAATGCCACTAAGCATTTTGCCTGGCAAGCTCACCACCTTGATAATAATAGTAATAATAATAACATTTTTTACTTTATCACTTGTAACTTATTAAATAACAACTTGGAAAAACAAATGAAAAAAATTAGTTGAGGTAGGTTGATTAAAATAGTGTAAGGGGATATCTAAGACTTTGTAGCAGAACCAAATCTGGTGTTATATCTAAGAAACCTTTCTTTTCAGCCACATCTTGACTACATCCATGAATAATCAATAAGATTCATATGTGTGCATTTTTTTTTGTCTGTGCATGTATTGTACTCTTGTGTATTTTGCAGTACAGAGACAAGATCATAAAAGTGTGTAATAATTCACGCTGGTGTATTGATGTGTTTCACATGTGTGGCACACATAATGAATGTTATGGTATAACCTGGTCCTGAGAAGGGCTCGTTTGAAAGGTGTCACCAAAAACAGGGTAAGTCCATGACATAGTTCAGTGTATTTCATTAAGCTTGTAAAGTGCAGAACTGGTTTCAAATCATACCATAGTACAGAAAAGAAGAAAAATGAATTTAAAAGAAAAATAGTATAAAAAAAACCCAAAATGTTTTTGAAAAAAATGAACTTTAGACTAGAACAAGTACGAGATGAAATTTGCAGTAGGTCCAATCTCATCTCTTTTTCCTCAGTGAAACTGATCTCTTTCATATCGTATGATGCTTTTTATACACTCAAGGCACAACAAGTACACATAGCATAATAAATATTTACCATTCCAATGCACTTTGTTCAATAGAAAAAAACCCAAACACTGCATTAACAGAGAGAAAAAAAAAAGAAAAAAAAAGCAAGGGAAGAAAAAGGATCCAGTCATGCCCCACTAACAAGATATAGTTGTGGCTAAAAGTTTGGAACATAGTTCTGAAAATTAGAATTTTTATATTAAATGCACAAAGTTAAATTTAATTTGCAAGATATTACTATTTTGCCAAAAGTTTGGAACATGGGTCTGAAAATTTGTTCTTCTAGATATTGAACCATTGGGTCAGTTATTACATAAGGATATCTCTACGCTGTATGTATTTGAATCGAATTGTACTTGGGCATAACAATTTTTTTTTTTTAATGTTCCAAACTTTTGGTCACGACTGTATGGAATTTGGTAACCAATGGCTTCACTAAAAAAAAAACCCCATGCTATGTACTATAAAAAAAATATATAAAAAAATGAGGATCTCTAAAAGTTTGTATTCCATGTCCAATTAATCATGTCCAGGTATAAATATAAATCTGGTTTTACAGTGTTTGAGGAAAGTAATCATGGGGAGAATATTTGTAAGGAGTGGAGAACGTGAGAGAGAGGAAGGAGGAAAAGAGATGACTGATGAGTTATTAGTTGGGTACTTATGGAGCCCCAGTAAGAAATTTTCAAGATGCAGGGCAGATATAATGGGTACTCCACCCCCAGACAGCACAAAATTTTTTTTTTTAAATCAATTTCTTCATGATTTCTAAATGGAACTAAATATATATACTTGTGTATATATATATATATATATATATGTATGTATAATAATATTAGGGACAAAATCCAAAATTACAGGTAAAAACTCAATTAAAATCAATTTATAAAAAATTAAAATTAAATTGAGCTTTATAGATAAAATATATATAAAATATATACTTATCTTATGATATTTACTTTACTTTATATTATCCTCATTTATTGCGCTTTTAATTATTAATTTTTCTATATGTGATAATGGATTTTCATCGATGAGTTCTTGAAACTTGGTTATATATATATATATATATATATATATATATATATATATACACACACATATATTTTTTGTATTCATTTCTATATTTCCATTGTGGATAGCCTTAATCTTATAAGTAGGTCATCTAATATATAAATAAAAAATAAATAAATATATTGTTAGTTTGATAAGTGCCCAGCACAAAACTCTCTCAGGTTATTTATACATACACATTTACAAACTTAGACATATGTATGTATGTATAAATACATACATACATACACACACACACACACACACATATATATATATACATATAATAAATATTATAAATACATATACATAATACTTGTATATAATACATACATATATAGATATATACAAACACACATACATAATAATGCATATATAATATATATATATAATACATACATATATATATATATATAATATACAGCACCAACATTCTGCATGCTGATGGTCTGCAGTTATAATCTGCACTAATTAATGAATAGGAACTTCAGATTACAAGTTTACTGATACCTTTCACAGATTAGTATCTTGTACAATACCGTACCAATAGACTTGTATCATTCCTACTAATGTACAGGTACCTGAATTTCATTTAATTATTTAAGGTAATTTGATATTTGTTTGATTTAGAATGTATTGACCTCTGATTTGGAAAAAAATCAGTTATCCAAAATGACTCTGGTACCAAAAATTAAATATTTTATCTGTAAATATATGTGCATAAATCTCATATTTTGACAAATTGTTTTTCTTTGACGATCATGTAATTTTAGCCTCTCAGAGACTAAAACGTGGACATATGCAATTCTACTGCGAGGCACCTTGGGCAAGTGTTTTTCTACTATAGCCCTGGGCTGACCAAAGCCTTGTGACTGGATTTCGTAGACAGATACTGAAAGAAGCCCATCATATATGTATATATTAACGTGTGACTTTGTTTGTACCCCACGCCCACTTGACAACCGGTGTTGGTGTGTTTACATCCCCATAACTTAACAGTTTGGTAAAAAAAAGACCAAGAGAATAAGAACAGGCTTAGAAAACAATGTATTCGGGTGATAGTCAGATTCATTTGACTAAAATTCCTCAAAGCAGTGCCCCAGCATGGCCACAGCCTAATGATTGGAACAAGTAAATTGATAAGTCTGGGATATTACTGTAGTGCAGGCATGGGTATCCTTTTTTGAGAAGTGGGCTACATGAGACAGGGCTTATCATCAGGTGAAAAAAGCTCCAAGGCAATTTTCCTTTTCGGTGCCATTCAGAAAGTAATGCAGGCTGCAGTTTTCTCATGACTGCTACTAGTGTTTCGCCATCTAAGCATATGAGAACCAGTCACTATAATCATTTATACATTCAAACCCTAAGACAACAAATTTGGGCAAGCTATAGGGTGGACTGAACCAAACCCTGCAACCTAAATGTATGTATGTATGTATATATATACATATATGTATATATATATACATATATGTATATATATATACATATATGTATATATATATACATATATGTATATATATATATGTATATATATATACATATATGTATATATATGTATATAT
>NC_069006.1:22455919-22462275 GCF_001194135.2 Octopus bimaculoides
CTATTTAATGACCCTTTCAGCTTCTGCTGCTATTGTTGATGCTGTTATTATATCTGTGCGCACCCCCTCATAACCTCCAGAACATAAATACAAAGACTTGAGTGTGTGTGTGTGTGCGTGTGTGATGGTGGAGATGTGTGTATCCTTCTCCTCCTCCTCATCATCCACTTCTTTCTTCTCTGTGTTATACTTTGGTTGTGTCCATAGGTACGTCCTCCCCAAGAACTTCATCTGCCAGTAGAGGTGGATGCTTCTTCCATACTTTTCCTGCGGCCAGGATGTGCTGGATTTCTTCAAAAGTCTTACCTTTCGTCTCTGGGACGAAGAAGAAGATGAAGAACACAGCGAAAATAAGGATGGCAATGAACAATATGAATGTGTAGGGACCCATAGCTATCTGGAAGATTAAAAAAGAGAAGAAAAAAGGAAAGAAGAAAAAGAAAATTAGTAAACTTAAAAACAAGGCATGTTGCGAAGGCAACATAAAAAAAAAAACTACATAAAAATGTTTTATTAGGAATAGTGGATCTCGAAGCACACATAAAGCTATAAGTAATGACATGTAATATTCAGATGAATATTTTGGAAAGAAAAAGTCGAAGGCTGTCTGTGAGATTCTATCCCACAAAGGGCTTTTTTTTAACCTGATATTTACATACTGTCATTTATAGCTTTATGTGTTTTGAGATCCACTCTTCCAAAAAGATTGATTTCATGTTTTCTCGGAAATAATATATTTGCGGATGGAACACGTGGGATGTAGTACTGAAGAATGACCCCAAGAAGCTGAACCTTTCAGGTCGAAAAATAAAAGACAATATGACGACAAAAAACAGTCTTCCATACGCTACAAACATGGAGGTAACCTGGA
This sequence comes from Octopus bimaculoides, assembly GCF_001194135.2. Taxonomy (NCBI): domain Eukaryota; kingdom Metazoa; phylum Mollusca; class Cephalopoda; order Octopoda; family Octopodidae; genus Octopus; species Octopus bimaculoides. The sequence goes on from NC_069006.1 coordinate 22,456,791, forward strand.
TCAACTTGACATCTGCATCTTATCCAAGCACCCAAAGGACCCAACACTCAGACAAGACGATCATTTATAGTAATAACTATTTCAAAATACACACTAACTGCAGTGTAATTAATGCAGTTACCTGACAAGCAACAGTCCTATCATTCATGCCTCATCTGTGGGATAGATTATCTTTGTTTTCTCTTAAATTGGTGATTATAATGGCAAATATTCCTCTTTTATTTTTCAGAATGTTTAATCATTTATGTTTGTGCTCTGGTAAATGAAATGTGTAAGGTTTGCTAGATGAAGTAAGATCTACTAGGTGAAGTGAATAAGATCTGCTAGATGGAAGGAATTTCAACCATGTTTTGTGGTCTGCTACCACAACAGCTCCTTTATAGGATCCAGTTAGCTCAAGACATCATCAGGAGGAACCACGTCCGGTTTCGGCCCCTACTCCTCTACCATTTTGACGTGGCAGGGCCCCCTCCTTTCGGAGGTGTCTTCAGCTCTGGTGTTGGGTGCATGTCTTCTTTAACTGTTTGTGACTGTTCTAATTCAACTGTGGAATGTCCCTCGCTATGGTTATCTTCCAGGAGGTTCTGGCCACACGTCTTACGGTTCATCAACCCGCGTTGTTGAATTACTTTCTTCTCACATACCTTCCCTTGGTGATGAATTGAGCAAAATCTGCTTGAAGTGAACAAGATCTACTACATGAAGTGAGCAGGATCTGCTAGGTGAACTAAACAAGATCTGCTTGATAAACTGAGCAAGATCTGCTAGATGAAGAGAACAGGATCTGCTAAGTGAACTGAACAAGATCTGCTAGATGAAGTGAACAAGTTCTACTAGATGAAATGAGCAAGATCTGCTAGACGAAGTGAACAAGTTCTACTAGATGAAATGAGCAAGATCTGCTACATGAAGCAGGGAAAGAATATTAGATGAAAGGAGCAAGGCCTGTTAGATAAAATGAGTATGGTCTACTTGATGAAGTTATCAAAGGATGAATTACCTGTAAGAAAGGAAAAGTCAGCAGGAGGATGAAGTTCGTAACCCAGTTAAACACCAATGACATGGACATTGCAGCAGCACGAGGTCCTTGTGTGAACAACTCAGACACAAGATTGAATGGGATAGGACCTGAAAAATATAAAATAAACATGGTGAGCATTATGCTGTGGTGGTGAGGGTAGTGGTCATGACGTGCCAGCATCAGCTCAACCCTGACTGACCAGATTGATGACCCAAGGTCATTCAAACCATGACCATCCAGTCATTTTTTTTTACAGGAATAATGGACACTGGAATATATTATACATCGTTATTTTATTTTTTTAATAATTACGCTGTAGTTTCAGAGAAATTTGACTGCTATTCCTAGCAGACTGAGCAACTACAGAGATGGCTACTCATTGACTCGTGATGATGATATGGATCGTTATGTAGTGGTGGCCATCAGATGAGCATGTATACATATATGCATGTGTGTGTGTGTGTGTGCATGTATGTATGTATGTCATTTGTGAGGTCTTTCATGAGTGCTACTAGTAATATGGAATTCACAGTGACCAAACCCCCCCCCCCACCAGGCCTGCCTAGTGAGTAGGATTGCTAGAAATCCAGCAGGACTAAAAGCAAGACTTCTTAAAAGGACAGATGAACCTAGTGTAGGTTCAGTGACTTCACTGTGTAACAAAATTAAATTTTTTTTTTTTGTCTTTGTTCAGTAAGTGTTATTTCCTACTTGTTTCTATCTAGAAATCAAAGGAAATGACTACCATTCCCTTCAGACTTTGCTTTTCTGACCTGGACATCAATGTTTTGAAACTGACCTATTTTCCATTTCATTTCAGACAGATTCAATGTTGAGTTGCTGAAGCAGAAATATCGTTATAGCAAATATTCTGCTCAATACCACAGATATGCTTGTCAGTTGCTTGACTTTAACCATATGAGCATGTCCCTTAGTGGCTGACTATATGTGCATTTCTGATCATGAGCAAGAGTAGTGGGAGAGCATCAAAGCCATGTGTTTTGAGAAATTCTTTGGGGTTTGAATAAATGTAACAAAGTTCGACAGAAATAGCCAATTTTCATTATTTTTAGGGGTAATTAAATGGGGAAAAACAGTTGCTATCCAAGGACAAAAATCATGTTACACAGTGCTATCTATCAATAGTATGGCCACTCAGAAACCCCCAGTTGGTGTCTAGCATGCTGGCGGACCACTGGGAGTGAGGCAGCCCTTGCCTTTTGTTAAAGCATGTATCAGGGAAAAAGGTCACTCTGACATAGAACTAGATAAGTAGGGAATGACGCTGGACATTTTGGAGATCTTTTGCTTGCACTTGAGATCATGGCGTTCTCACACTCTTGAGCCTGCAAACCATATTGGTATGAGATATCTTGCCTTGGCTTATCTCTGGATCATGTCAGTAGGGTGGAGAGAGTCTATGAGGTGTTATTGGACCTAAAATTTTGCACAGGCTGAATGTGTATATGTATGTTTGCTAGATCAACAAATACTTACCGAGGCCAACAGCAAAGCCAATGATATAGACTAACATAATGATGATACTGACATAACCCATCCAGCTTGGAGCTTTCTGAAATAAAAAGCAGAACACATGGGTAGTACACAGAGGCAGTACGCATAGTATTTAATACATAAGAACACATATAATATAAAATAGAAATATAATATAAAATTACCTATTCACTTAGTGCTATGTGACTAATTAATTTTGTATACATAAAAATTAATACAAATATAATAGTAAATGGAAATCACTAGGAAAGCTGTGTTAGTTCTAGAAGAAAAGTAAACTTACTTCATCACCATAACTTTCTTGTATATTCAGAAATATTGAAAGTATAAGCATAGCTAGGGCCATTATAGCAGTTGGAGACAGCAACAGGGGACGTCGGCCGAGTTTCTCCATCAATGGTATCTAAAAAGGGAGAGAAACCAAAAGAGATTCTATTTTATTAAATGAGCAAGTGTGTGTGTGTGTGAGTGTGTACATGTGTAATGGTGTCTAGCAAATATGTGCTGTGTATGTTCAAATGTGTAATTCCAGCCAAAGTCACAAATACACATGTCTGTTTGTGTGTGTGTATATATAGATATAAATACATACATACACACATATATATATATGAATACCATTAGAAATTATCACAAATTAATTATTTCTTCAAATGCATTTAATACATGTGTTTCAAGAGCTTACATAATAATTAGTTACATATGCAGCACCTTCATCAGTTGTCTATAAATGAAATATTTTATTTGTGATTGACTGATGAGAGTGGGACTTAGGTAATAAATTGTTATGTGGCAGTGGTGCTTGTGTACTGGAACTGGTGGTAGTAGTGTTGGTGGCAGTGTTTGGCTAGAATTTACTTACCACAATGATGGTAGCAAAGACATTTGTCACTCCAGTCCCGACAATAGCGTAAGGAATGGCTTTCTGATCCAACTGAGCTTGGGTAAAGATAAACTGGGAGTATGCGAATACCTGTGGAAAGAATGGAGTAAGGAAGATTCAATAATAATTATAATAATGATAATGATAATAATCACTGTTGGCATTGTCATCAATCATCGTCATCAATATCAGTTGGGAGTAAGCAGTTGTGGAAAGAATGGAAACAGAAAGATTCTATAAATGTCATTGTTATCAACAGCAAAAATATCTAAATAATGATGAAAAGATAACATTAATTCAGTGATTAATATCATTGTTATAATGGAGAGCTTAAGCAAGTACATCTATATATGTAACCAAAAATACTGCCAGCCCTTCCTTTCCCAGTATTCATCCCACGTTTAGTCATGGTGGCCAAAGTTCCGGTAATGTTGCTAAACAGTGGCAGGGTTGGGTACAGGCACTCCCAGGTCGTATAATAAGTGCTGAAGGAGGTTCACATGCACAGGACCTGTCCAAGAGCAGACCACTGCTAGACTAGATTAGACAGGTGTAGGGGAAAATCTTCTTCACTGGTCCCAAACCACTGATGAAAGAGCATCACTAAACAAAGAGTATCACACGAGTATGTTTACATTGATTGTAGACCAATGTTGAAAGCTCATCATCAAAGACCATCATTAAACAAGGAGTACAACAGGACTAGAGGAAGGCTTACTGCATTAATCGATCAGACAGGGAGTACTATAAGGAGTACTTACTGCATTAATCCCAGACCATTGTTGAAAAACCATCATCAAACAAGCAACCAAAATGGGGATTCGGTGGACTGGTGAAACCAAGAGTTCTTTCACCTTAAAAGGTTTCTCAACCGATTTGCTAGCTTCCAAACTCATTTCTTCGATCTCGTCGCTAACATCGGAAACACCTCGCAGTTTACGAAGAGCTGTAAAGAAGAGAAGAAGCATGTATTAAAAAATAAAAAAAAGAACTAAATAAAGGGCGAAGATGAGGAGGGGATGGGAATATCTGTGAAATATTGGCAAGAAGAAGAAGAAGGCAGGGAAGAAACGAGGTAGAGAGGTGTGGAATGTGTGTCTTGTTAAGGAAATGAAGGATTACAGTGAAATAGAAGTCTACATCATCATACCTGCTTCAGCTTCTGCTATTTTCTGCATCTTGACGGCCAAATAGCGCGGACTTTCGGGACAGAATGGCATCAGAACTAAAGTGACCAAAGTGGGGAATGCCACAAAAGCAAACAGCATTGGCCAGAGGTCGGGAGTTCCTGCAACAGAACAACTGACCAATAAAGGAATATAACATACAACAATAGAGGTATACAACATCAATAGAAAAGTTGACTGGGAGAATTGTTAGAGTGTTAGAGTATAGGTTGTCGAAGTGGCTGTGTGGAAAGCCACAATCTTATCGTCAGTGCTACACCCTGACCACTAAGCCATGTGCCTCCATGTGAACTAAGAGGATCAGCAGAATAAAAGATAAAAGATACGTACCCATAAGCTCCTGTAGACCCAGAATTTGGGCCAGCAAAATGCCAATAGTGATGGCCAACTGGTGACATGTTCCAACAGCACCACGGATTTCTTTTGGTGAAATCTCAGCAAGATACAGTGATGCCAGACCAATATTGACACCTGAAATATAATAATAGGCCAGATTTGGCTGTTATATAGAGAAGGTTAAGTGATAAAACAAAATCGCTTCCAGTAGCAGTAATAACAACAACAACAATAATAAAGAGTAATAAAGAGCCACCACTTACCACTGTGAAGACCAACTAACATTCTGGATATCATAAGACACTCTGGAGCCTTAACAGCTTTCGTGATTCCACCAGTAATGGCAGCCAGAAACATGATTACCGTAATTAACAACATACTTTTCTTTCTGGATAAAGAAGAGTGACAAAATATATATAAAAACAAAAAATCCAAATTTAGTGGTTACCTTTAAATAAAACCCCCATTACCTCAAAATGTAGTGACCCCTATATAATTACACACACATATATATATATATATATATATATATATATATATATA
>NC_069006.1:22463982-22470244 GCF_001194135.2 Octopus bimaculoides
TCCACCCCCAACACCAATATCAACAAGACCACCACCACCACCACCACCACCACAACCACCACCACCACCACCACCACCACTATTACTACTAACGATGCTGCCTGTGACCTGATCTGTCTGTCTTTCAGGTGCGCCCTTCAGGTATGTGTGTGTGTGTGTGTGTGTGCAGCTATGTTGTGCTGAGCTGCTTTGAATACTATTGACATTTTCTCTTCATGTCTCTTTCACCTTGAATTTTCTCATGAAAGTTTTTGAGGAAGAAGTGATGAGGGCAGAGCAGGTGAGTGGGTGTGTGTGTGTGTGTGTGCTGGGAGGTGCGGAGAAGGCTGAGGAATGTTTGATGATCCCAGTCAAGGCCAGTCCAGGCCGTTGTTTCCTACAACTGGACCAACACAAACACACAGCTATGGTGGTGGTGGTGGTGGTGGAGATGGACTTGGCTGTTAGTGAAGGTATTTGGAGTGTTGGATGTTGATGATGATAGTGGTGATTGTGATGGTGGTGTTGGTGATGTTGTTATTGGTGTTGTAGGGTGAGTGTTTTCAACTATAGCGTCAGGCTGACCAATGCTTGTGAATGGATTTGATAAATGGAAACTGAAAGAAGCTTATCATATACAACTGGGTTGGTAAAAAGGTTTGTAGCGTTTTTTAAGTAAAATTCATTAACAGTATAGTTGTACACATTCAACCACATATTTTCCATTTTGTTCCATTACCTTTTGTCATATTTGTGGCAGCTTCATGATTCCGCCCTCCCAGAACTTAGTGTCTTTCTGGGTCATGACCTGGTCCAAGTAGTTTTGTACACTCTTTTAAAGAACCGAAGCTCTTCCCATTAAGAGAAGTTTGCAGGGATTGAAATAAATGATAATCTGAAGGTGCAAGATCAAGTGAATATTGTGGGTGGGGTTGGTCATTTCTGCCTGGTTTGCAAAGAAACGTGTGATCTAGGTTTTGTCCTCATGTAAGACAACATCCTTTTGGTTGGCCAATTCTGAACATCATTCATCAATTGCCTCCTTTTATTGATCTAATTGGGAACAATAATAGTCTGAACTTCACATCTGATTTTGTGGAAGTAGCTCATAATACATGATGGTGTCTTTTGATGCCACTAGATACAGAGCATCACCTTCTTGTTTACAATCCTGTAACTTAGCAGTTTGGCCGAAGGAAATGATAGAATAAGTGTCAGGTTTTAAGGAAAACGAAAGTACTGGAATTGATTTGTTTGACTAAAATCCTAAAGTCCTGTCTGTGTTTGTCTTTCTGTCTGTTTCTCCCACCAACACCATTTGACAACCGGTGTTCGTGTGTTGGTATTCTTGTAACTTAGTGGTTTGGCAAAGAGACCAACCTTAAAAAAAGAAGTACTGGGGTGGATTCATTTGACTGAAACAAGTGAAAGATATATAGAACTGCTTAAAGGAATTAGCATTGTTTAAAACATGGGAAACTGAAGAAATTTTATGAAAAGAAAAAAAAAAGATTAAAAATCAAAGAGATTACACTGGGAGTGCTTATTCAGTAAAATAATATTTTTTTTCTTTTTTTTCTATGGCATTTTATTTAAAATTTCATGAATAATTGTATTTTATAAATAACAGGTTTAGCAAGAACTTAAAATTTTTTCCTCCTATTTATGAAATGAAGTCATATCAATTAACAGTTGGCTTCATTACAGCTATTTAATATATAATATAAAAGTTTTTCCCATTTCTGCATTAGACAATAGGATTTTTGAGGGTTCAAGGAGACAGCTCATTCTACTTAACTGTAAACTGATACCACCCATAGGATCAACATAGAAACAGGCACCACCCATGGGCGTATGTGAATGAGAAAAGCACTGTGTAATAATGGTTTCTAATTTTGGCACAAGGCCAACAATTTCAGGAGGGGGCATAAATCGGTTACATCAACCCCAGTGCTCAACTGCTACTTGATCTATCAACCCTGATATGATGAAAGCAAAGCTGACTTCAGTGGTATTTGAACCCAGAACCTAAGGACAGGCAAAATACCACTTTACACAGTGTGCTAACAACTCAACCACCTCACTGCCTTAATAATAATAATAATAATAATAATAATAATAAACAAACAAATAAATAAATATTAATAATATGCCCTGATGCAGTACCAGGCAGTAGCTTTCATGGCTTCTCATCTTAACTGACTGGAGGTGTTACCGTGTACATTGTTTTGTCTTTGTATAAAAGATGGGCTAAAGCAAATATTCTGCTCAATATCACAGATTTGCTTGTCAGTTGTTTGACCTCAACCAGTTGAGCATGCCCCTTGGTGGCTGATGATATGTACATCTCTGATCACCAGCAGAAGCAGTAGGGGAGCATCATAGCCATGTGCTGAAGAATTCTTTGAGGTTTGAATAATTCACCTCTGGAAACATGGGTGTTTCATTCAACATCCTTAAACAACCCTTATTCGGGGACCTTTTGAGCGGGACGGGCTATTTGACCTGAATAAAATTCTAACTGGGCCCCACCTGCATTGTGGATCTTGCATGAGCTTTGTCAAGTGTGAGTAACTTCTTGTGGGTGAAAGATTGCCTGACCCTTGTACAGGAATAGAAAACTAGTGTTTTGTGCCATAGTTTCAGCTATGATATACCCAAGGGAATCAAGAAACTGGAAAAATCGGTGTAAATTCCAGAATAATAAGGGTACACGAGGGTTTGTGTTTGCAGCAGTCACTCAACAAGTTAGCCCTTTCACTATAAAAGTCAGATATACTCAGCACAAAATTTTAATATTTTAAATGACAGAAAGCAATTTTATATACTCGTCTGCCTGAAATGTCATATTTGAAATTATTTTTTTGTTATGTCAACTATATTGAGGCAATTTGACTTGCACAATATTTCAATTCTATTTTTAGTACATATAGAAATTCATTACTGGAATAACAATGAAATTTCATTTTGTGATTGAAGGGTAAATAACTCCTTTCTCAAATCTGTCAAAGGGCAAACATTTCCTTTCACTGCTCAAAGGCTAACAAATTCACCTTTCTCTACTTTGTATTAAGGGACAGATAACTCTCTCTCTTAAAGGGTCAAATAATTCTTTTCATTAATATCTGTTGAAGGGCAAATAACCCCTTTATGTAACTCTCTTATAGAAGGGTAAACAACTCCCTTGTTCTTTTCTATTCCCTGTTAAAGGGCAAACAACTTCCTCTTTATTCTCTACACTCTATTGAAGGGCAAACAACTTCCTCTTTATTCTCTACACTCTATTGAAGGGCAAACAACTTTCTTACTCACTTGTCCTTCTCTACTCCTTGTTAAAGGGCAAAGAACTCTCTCATATTGATTTTCTGCTTTAGGGCAAACAACTCCCTTATACCTCTCTGTTTCAGGGCAAATAACTCCTTTGTTTTCAGTTAAAAGCAAATACCTTAACCTTTCTCAGCTTTCTATTAAAGGACAAATAACTCTCTTTCTACTCCTTTTTAAAGGGCTAATAACTTCCCCCGACATTATTTTCTGTTTATGGCAAATATCTTTTTCTTTACTTCCTGTCACAGGGCAAACTATTCACTCATACTTCACTGTGTCTGTTAAAGGGCAAACAACTTTCTTTATCGTTTTTTACTTTCTAGTGAAGGGCAAACAAAACTCTTGTCTTATTTCTTGTTATTTGTCAAATTACTCCATCTTTCTTGACTTCCTGTTTAAAGGTAAACAATTTACTCATCTGTCTCCATCTTTTATTGAAGACCAAAAATTTAACAAAAATGTTAGACCTTGCAACAACTGGAACAGTTAAACATTCTAGGAAGTCCATCCTCCTCTTCCTCATCATCATCATTTAACTTCCATATTCAATGCTGGTTTTTGCTGGAGTAATTTGGCAGGACCCGGTAAGTCCAAGGAATGCGTCAAGCTTGAGTGTCTGTTCCTGTATAATTTCTGTGGAAGGATGTTCTTCTTGCACACACACACACACACACACACATGAATATAGACACAGCTTTTGAAATGAATAGTCGTTTAATGCTTCATTCAGAAGCACAACTCTGTGACAAGAATACAATTTTTAACGCATACTCATAACTACTGAGCAATTATAAATCACCATATATTTAATTACCAGATGAACTTAATTTGCTAATTAATCAAAAAGTGTGACTGTTGTTCAGGCATACAACGCTCCGAACGGAGAGCAATCTACACCCATGTCAATTTGGTCGGTAGCACAAGCAGTGAAATTTTACAGCTATCGTGCCTCTAAAATTAGCAGAGAAGGGTTTATTTGATAATTAGCACAAAGAGGATTATTGCAGCTCATTTTCAACTCAGAATGTAGTGTCAGGCGAAATACCACTAAGCATTTCGCCTGGCATGCTAACGATTCTGCCAGCTCGCTGCCTTTTGGGGTCTCCTCAGCAGTGTCCACACCACTTCACCAATCCCCAAGTTAGATAATAATAATAATAATAATAATAATAATAATAATAATAATAATAAAAATAAAAATAAAATAAAAAACATTTAGTGAATCATGAAAGTCTGTCTTACCTCAGCTGGAGTGTTGATCACTCCAATGTTATACCCATAGAGGAGGGAATTACCGAATACAGCCACAAACGTACAAAACGCAAGATAGGGGGTCAAACCTGATGACTTTTTCTCCATTTTCTGAAGAAGAAGAAAAAAAAAACAAAAAGAAATAAACAATATATAAATTGGTAGACAGATGTGGCAGTGGAAAGGTCGTCTTTGAATGACAGAATTTTGGCAATCAATTTGTGCCTGTATTTACGTGTGTGTAAATAAACATACTTCTGGCAATAAGCGTGCTTGTGTGTGTATGTGTAAATAAACATACTTTCAACAATAGGCATGATTGTATGTATGTATGTGTGTGTGTAAATAAACATTTGGAAATGAGCATACTTGTGTGTGTGTGTGTGACACAGACTATGCATATATATATATATCTATGTGGGTGTGTGTGTGTATACATAATGTGTGTATAAATAAACATACATTTTTCAATGTATGTATGCATGTGTTATAATATTTGTACAAGTGCATATCTCAATGCATACACATCCACACACAAATATGTGTATGTGAAGTTATTTGTTAGTGTGTATGCATATGAGTGTGTATGTGCACATACATGTATAAATAAAAATACATTTGACAGTGTATATGTACATGTATGTGTGTGCACCTTTGAAGAAAAGAGAGAAATGACACCAATATGTATGTGGATGGACAAAACCCAGAATGTGAGAGACCTTCGGTTCACCCCTACCTTCTTAGTCCAAACTAAGATCAGCAAACATTGGTGGCAAGGTCAAGAGGACAGTCTCCAAAGCTAGCACTGCTTTCAGCAGCTTGTGGGAGAGAATGTATGGGAGCATAGGAGAATCAGTCTCACCACTAACTAATGGTCCCCCACATAAAAGAGTTGTGAGAACAACTCTCTTATATGGGTGTGAGTTATGGACAGTCTTTAACCCTTTAGATTTCTGATTACTTTGTCGAATGTAATTGCTTATTTTTAGAATGACATTGTAGGATACCATCCCCAGACAATCTGTAGGTACTCTCCCAGGTGGTACATATTTACAGTTAGGTAGACTGTGTCAATCCAGCAGTACACCACCAAACAATTACCATAACCTTCTTTTTGAAGAACTCGCGTTTAAGGAAGGTTTCCAGTGCTTAATTTTGGTCCAACCACTGCTAAGATCGTTTCGTATTATTGTACACAATCCAATTTTCATCGCAAATTACAATACAGTCAAGAAATAGATTAGTCTGGTTATGGAGAAGAAGTGACAAGCAAATTTCATATCTGCACATTTTCTGAATTTCATTTACCTTGTGTGGTACCCATTTGTAGAATTTTTTTGATTTTCCGATCGCATGCAGTTTTCTGGCTAACTTGAAGTTCTTTTGCCAGTTCTCGAATGGTTTTACATGGATCTGTCTCAATGACGGTCTTTAATTCACCGTCATCGATGACAGATGGGTGTCCACTAAGGTCTCCACTGCGAAATTGTTTAAACTATTTTCAAGCTGACCACTCACTGGTCATTTCCTCACCAAACATTTCGTCTATATCGTGAGCAGTTTCAACTGCTTTATGTCCTTTTTTGAAGTTGAATAGCAAAATTGCTCGAATATGTTTTGACAGTTCCCTTTCAGATGATTGTGACAACAATGAAAAAAATATCAATGTTAATTTATTGATGCATTTGGGCAAGTCTATGTTTGT